>NW_007253987.1:42673-68067 GCF_000164805.1 Carlito syrichta
CCTGTGCGCGCGTGTGCAGGGAAGGGTCCGAGGAGCTGGGGCCCAGCCGGGGCCCTGGGCCCGCGCTGCCGCCGCGACATCCCCACCCCCGTCCCAGGCAAGTCCTGCCGCCCCAGTCCCCCCCCAGGAAGAGGAGGCACGATTTAAGGCCGTGCCCGATTCTAACTTCTCGGCACTCGGGGAGGCAGGGAATGGGGAGACCGGAAGGGTCTCAGGCACTCATGTTTCCAGCGAGACCCGCTGGAAGTCTAGCAGAGGGGAGGGTCCTGCTCTTGGCTTCCAGCCCACAGCCCGGAGTCCCTTCTTAAGGCGCCTCTGGCCGCGAGTGGAGGGGTCTCCTCGGGTGGAAGCTGACTCACGCGTCCCTGGTCATGGGCTCCCTGGAGAAGGCATTTCAGGAAGGTTTAGAAAGTTCTTTTACATTCACACTCCCTCCACTTAGAAGCAGGGCTGCCGTGGACACGCTAGGAGTTTCCCAAAACACTGAAGTTATCAGGGAGCCAGACAAAGCAGCTTTCCTTGTTGAGACAGACGAGTGCCTTGGCTGCTGAATATCCTGTTCCAGCGGATGGACTGTTTGCTGCACGAGTTTAAAATATATTTGTATACTTAGCTAACCACCTGAGTGTTTATATCTAGGTTATTCACCTGTTAACAGATATAAGTACGCACCTATAGATGTATTTATGTCTCGGTATGTGTGGATATCTGTGATTTATATACATGTGAGAGTGTGAGTGGAAGGAGCGAGGGCCTGGGGAGAGAACAGGATTGAAGCCACGGAGCCACTTTCTGGCCACTTTCATACTCTTTCCTTGTTCTACCATGGCAGTGTATTAAAGCAGTGAGACATCTAATAACTGATAGAATAAGTACTTCTTAACTCCGGTCTACCTCTCTCTAGGCCAAGTTTCAGCCCACCTCTCATTTTCTTACACTGAATTATGTAGATGATTTTGGAATTATCCTTCAGGTTTATATTACGACCCCTTTGTTCTTTCTATAAACAATAACCGCATCCAGCTGCCTTGGGTAAGGTGAGAAAGGCTATGGCGTTTAAACAGAAATTAAGAAGGGGTGAAGGGCTGCCCATCTCCTCTGGGTCGTATGATTCGTTCCCTGATTTCCTGGAAGACACTTAGCCTTTCAATAGGACCCAGTTTGTAAATGCAAGTGTTAAGAATTTAAGCCATTGTAAGGAATCGACAGGGAAAACAGAGACGGGATTTCATGTAATTACCCAAGTGTTTGAAAAGAGGCTCCTTCGTCCATTCATTCATTGTTTTTGGTTTTGGGTGTTGTAACTCAATTTCTGACCCTGGACCTTAGCCACAGCTTAATTTATGCCTGTCCTGTCAGAACAAACTTACGGTGATGACGGCACACCGCTTATGGCGATAGCAGGGAAGGCATGGGCCACGGCAGTAGCTGAAACAGTGCATGGGGCTGAGGTCAGGGAACTTGTCTCAGATCCCAGGAGGGACAAAAGAGGCAGCTGTCCTCAGAGAACATCACTGGGCCGTTAGGTGTGCGTGACTCAGGAGTGCAGCCAGGGCACATGCTCTCCACGGCCCGCCTAATCCACTTTGAGCAGCAGGCTTGCCAGACTGGACTCAGCTCCAGATCTGAGAGGGGGCAGTGACCTTGAAAGTGGCCAAACAATTTTGACTTGGCAATGCTTTTTGTCCTCCATGACAAAAAGCACCGGTGGAAAATGACAACTGCTGATGTATTGAGTCTAGTTCTGGGGAGACATTTCCTCATTTGCTGAGTCCTTTGAACTCCGCGTCTGATCTAAGGATGAGTCTGCATGTGAGGTTTTGTTCTGGAGCATACCATCCTGGGCACCAACTTCTCTTTTGTCTTTAATTTGCACCTCTTCCTCTCCTCTCTTGAGAATATGTGATCACACTTGGTGTTAGGGAAATACATATCAGTGGGAGATCAATTCCAGCGTTGTGGGATAAAAAGCAGACTTTGCATTTACACATCACTTATTTATTTAAAACACTGTCCTAGGTGCTGAAAATACATGCAAAAAATGATACAGACCTTGCCCTCAAGTAAATGTGTCATCTACGAAAAGAAGGAAGGAACAAAGAAAAAGCACCACTTTGGTATTCTATTGTTAATGCTCAGAAGGATATATCGTATCTATACCCACAGATCTTAGTGAAAACACAAACAAAAGCTCTTAATCAGACTTAGGAATTCTTCTTGAAAGAAGATGGAGATTCATTCATTCAACAAACACGTAGGGACACCTACTATGTGCTAGGTGTATACTAAAGTGATCGAAACCAAGAACCCTGTCCTTAGTGAGTATACAGCCCACCACCTGGCCACTTAGGTACAATCCACAGAATGGCAACTTCAGCATCACTTAAAAAAAAGGTAACTTTGGCAACTTGAGAAGGTTATCACTTGGTCTATATATTTTGAGCATGTCTCCAGGATGAATCAAAAATGCATAGTAAGATTGTAGGGGCCCGTTTTGCTGAAGTTACTCTCCTCCATAATGTCCCAGGCTCCTCATACATGATTAACTCAAACCTTTCATAATTCTTAATTGATTACCTTCTGCTTCAGTTTCAGTTGGCAGCCATATCCAAACCAAGGTGTTCACCAGAATTATAGAGCGCTTTAAAAATTTCAGATCCTAAGCCTCCCCACCCCCGGCAAGAATTCTGATTCTGTAAGTCTTAGGCAGGGGCTTGGGAATTTGGTTTTCTTTCAGCCTTTTCCCAGTGATCCTGAAATCCAGCTGGGTTTGGAAGATGCTGCTGGGTTTCAGCGTGGAAAGAACTGTGGAGTCAAAACAGACAACGCTAGCTCACAGTCACGAGTTACAAAATCTTTGTCAAATTATTTTGTCTGTACAGAGCTTTAATTTTCTTATTTGCAAAATGATAAAAAGTGAGGTTAGTTTCAACCTCCTAGGAGTGTGAGGATTCACCGAGATGGTGTAAAGTCAGCTCTTTGTGTCTGTGGCTTGCACATCCATGGATTCAACCAACCAGGGACTGAACGTATTTAGGAAAAAATTTGCCTCTGTACTATACATGCACAGACTTTTTTGTCTTGTCATTTTCCCCTAAACAAAACATTTTAACAGCTATTTTTGTTGTCTTAGGTATTATAAGTAGTCTAGAGATGATTTAAAGTACAAGAGGAGATGTGTATAGACTGTATGTAAATACGATGTCATTTTATATCAGATTTTGGTGTCTGAGGAAGACCCTGGAGCCATCCCCATGGATACCAAAGGAGGACTTCACTTTAAATCATTCAGTGCTCCATATATGGCTGGCCATTACTGCTACTATGGCCTCTGTTGCTCTGGATCATTGTGAAAGCCTGCAGATCTTCTGGCCTCTGGGGGCAGTTAATCACACAGCTGGTTCTGTGGATAAATGTCCCTGCCTGGTTTCTTGCATCATGGTGAAGAAATGTTTTGCCAATAATCTTAGGGTGCTTCAGGCGTTCATATATTCAGTAAATCACCTCATAGATTAAGGTCTAGATTCTACTTCTTGACAATTTTTAACTAAATCCAGTCTATGCTTTTGCAGATTGGGCTGGGAGTAGTGGCAAAAACCTGTTTTCATATACATATCATATATGTGGCAGAGACATCCAGCTTGACACTCGGTCCTCAACCAATAGTCCCCTGTTCCTTTTAAGAGATATCTTTGCCACCTCTGCTTCCTCATATGAGGCTAAGCCTTTTTCATTATTTTAGACTCCTCTCTGACATGAATCTGAGAGGAACGTCCATGATCCCTCTCTATACCCAGACTGAGTAAGGTGTTCCTCTTCTGGGATGTTCTCTCATGGCACTTCCTTCTATGAATCAGTTATCTACAGATCACATACTTATTTTTCTGTTAGTCTGTTAGCTCAGTGAAGGGAGAAGATCACATTCCATTCATCTTTATATAATTAGTGCTTAGATCTATGCCTGAAGTGTGACCACACAAAAATTTCATTCAACTGAATGTTATTACGATTTTTTAGTTTTTTCAAATTTTATTTTGGAAGCGAGAGGGAATATACGTATTTTCTTGAGAATGTTATAAGAGATAAACTCATATTGTCAGAGTATAAGCATTTTTTTTACAAGTTATAATTTTATTATCATCAACTGGGTAATGCATACATACACTTTCCATCTTTCCTTTATTCTTTTTAAATTTTATTTTAAAGATGTGGGTAGACAAGTGGTCATCATACAGGCAAAGCTTGGGCCTCCATTTGGTCCCCACTTTGCCTGGTTTGAGATCAGGCACCCTTATCGATGTTCTGTCCATCCTTCCAAATCCATCCTGGCAGTATCCTGCTCCAGAAGGAAAAAAATGAAACTCAAAATGAGTAAAGACCTGAGACATCATTGAATCGAGGGCTAAAGTAGAAATTTGAGATTTAGAATAAACAAAATGGCCATTATGTTGGTTATGTACATCTATTTAAATTGTGTTAATTTACATGCACTCACAAAACAAGTTAATGACAGATATAAAACACAACTCCCTTACCTCCCAAATGAATGATTTTTAATCTTGTGTAATCATGCTTCTACACTCAACTTGATATTTTTCCATCCCCATATACGTACATTTTATTTGAAATCTTTGAATTTGCAATCATTTTTGCAATCACCATAATTAAAAAACAGTTGTAAGAAAGAGAAGAAATATCTTGAGGATTAGAGTTAGTAGGGGGAAACTGGTAAAAATTCTATTACACCAATCTGAGCACATTAGAATAGGCTTTCATGTGCTGAGGATAACAATAACCCTAGAATTAATCACTCGAGTACAAATCCATTTGATGGAAATGCAATCGCCCAGCAAATGCCAAGTTTTTTCTTGTGTCCTTATGATAAATGGCATATGATGACTAAAACTTCATCCTTTCAAATCAAACATTTATATAGGAATTATGCAGTTGCATACCCTCATCAGGATAAAAAAAAGGTATAACAATGATGAATAATGTATTTTGAGGTCAATGATTTCTCTCCATTGGTGGTATGAGAGTCATTCAGTGGAGCCATTCCCGGAGTTCTTGGTAGCAGTAGAAGATATTTTTTCTCCTGGTTATTTTTCTAGCATTTTATTATGAAAATAGTCAAACAAACATCAAGGTTTAAACCTGTATCAAACGTAACACCTGTATACTCACTGCTTAAGTTCTACCATTAACATTTTTTAAAATCTCACATCAGTCTACCCATCATTTTATTCACCATTCATTTCATTTTTAGATGCCTTTCGAAGGGAAGGCATAAATACAATTCCTCTAAATACTTCGGAAAGCATACCATTACCTAGATACCCATAATTATATATCATTTTTTCTTTTTCTTTTTTTGGGATTTTATTGTAGAGATGAGGTCTCGCCAAGTTGTCCAGGCGGGTCTCGAACCCGCCGGCTCAGGCAATCCACTCACCTCAGCCTCCCAAAGCGCGGGGTTATAGGTTGAGCCACCGAGCCCGGCTATATATCATTTTTTCTATTCAAGTACAATTCATATGGGATGCCTCATGAAATTTGAGAGATTTAACTGAGTCAGATAAATGCAAACACCGTTGCAACGCAAACACTGATGAAGATATAAAACTTTATTATTCCCTCATAACTCTTCTGTGTCAATCCCTGCCATTGTCCCTAGGAGGCAAACGGGGTTATGATTTTTCTTCCAATATATAGTTTTTCTTCCACTATATATATACATTTTGCATTTTTTAGAGTTTTGTATAAAATGAATCATACGATGCATATTTGCATTAGCATAATATTTTAAAGACTCATCCACATTGTTGAGTGAACAGTGATTTGTTTCTTTTTTCCTGTCATATACCATTGAGTGAATACACCCCAGTTGTTGGTTACCTGTGCTCTGATTTGTTGGTGTCTGGGTTGTGTCTAACTATTTCTGTGAACACAGTTTTTATTTCTCCATATCCTCGATAGTGTTTGGTGTTTATTAGTCTTTTTCAAAAACCATTTTGTATATATTTATTTTTGGTTATTCTGGTGGTTATGTAGAGATATGTCGCTGTTCCAGATTCACAATGTTGTGCAATTACCACCTATATCTACTTCCAGAACACTCCAAGGTAAAACTCTTACTCACTGAGCAGTTTCTCCGTTTCCTCTCTCCTCTCAGCTCCTGGCAAGAGCAATCTGCATTATGTCTCTATCAATGTATCTATTCTGGCTAGTTCATACACATAAAGTCATACAGAATGTGACATTTTATATCCATCTTCTTTCTTTTTAAATTATAAAGATGTGGGATACAGTTCAGGGTTAGGTATTCTTGGGGGGTGCCCCAGCCAGGCCTATCCTGGCATGGAGCTCTTCTAATGCTACTGATGTCTAGGCTCCGCCTGGGTTTGTCCCTCTCAGTTGTGGCCCAGCTGTGTGGTTCTGACGTTCAATAAATTGCTGGGGAGGACGGGGTTTGGTTCAGCCCCAGACTCACCACTGATCTCTTTGGAGTTATTACTTCGTCCTTTTCTGGCCACAACCTTTGTCCTGAGGCTGGATCAGGGTAGGGGGTGGGGTACCTGGAACTCAGCACTTGTCAGGTGCCTCCAAAGTTTGTGCTTTCAGGATATTCCCTCCAGGTCATGATCAATCCCCGACTAGTTGATCTGCCAGTCACAGAGGTTGGTTCTATGGCTCCATGGTCAGCAAGTCAGAGCACCTTCCTGTTCTACCTTCAGGATGGTGGTGGGGTGCTTCTCTTGTCCTCTTCCGTGGGACTTTGCCGCTGGACTTCCTCCACAGCCCCAGCTGCCAATGCCCTGCCAGGCACTGAGGTGGTGGGGCAAAGCCTGGAGCCGGCAGTCTCTCTCAAGCTGCAATGATGAGGGCGAACCTGAGATGATAGTTTCTCCCTACCACTTTTTCATGGGAGAACTCTTGTCCACTTAAGAAAAAATAATGGCTCTTGGCTTCTGCGACCTGGGAAGAGCCAGGGACGAAGCAGAGAAGTTGTAGCACCAGTTGTGGCACCAGCCGCCTGGCCACTTGCTTACGAGGTCCCACTTAGACAGTCTCTCCCAGCATTTTCTTCCCAGAGAGGGTTTGTTGATTAAAGAACAAGAAACAAACAAAAAAGAACATGGCTCTCAGCTTCTGTGTCCTGGGAGTCGCTAGGGTCCAAGCCCAGCAACTTTAGCACCAGCCACTGCACCAGGAGAGCCCTGGCTGCTAGCTCCCTCGCCCTCACTCAGTCAGTCACTTACACACCCGCTCGCTCACCGGCACTCACACAAAATTTTCCATACACTCACTCACTCACACCAGGACTTGCAGAGTCCGATTGGCTCAGCGGCCATCTTCCCGACCTCGGCCTGTCTTCTTTCACATGGCACAATGTTTTGGTGGCTCATCCGTGTTGCAGCATGTATGAGCAGTTTGCTTCATTTTGTAGTTTAACAACAGCCCATTGTATGTGCATATCACAGTTTATCCACTTATCTGTTGATAGACATTTGGACTGTTTCCACGCTTTGACTATTGTGTGCATGCAGGTTTGAGTGGCTGTTTTCAATATTTTGGTAGGTACATGGGCATGGAATTGCATGATCATATGGTAATTTTATGCGTAACTTTCTGAAAAACCATCAAACCGTTTTCTGCAGTGACTGAACCACTTTATGTTTCCACCAGTAGGACAAGGGTTGCCATTTTTTTTTCACATTCCTCGCCAGCACTCATTAATCTTTTAAAATTAAGACATATTATTGTGCGTGAAGTTGCACCTTCCTGAGGCCTGGATTTGCATTTCCCTAATGACTACTGTCAGAATACCAGAGACTGTGTAATTTATAAAGATCAGAAGACTTTTTAGCTCCTGGTTCTGGAGATGGGACGTCCAAGAGCACAGCATTGGCATTTGGAGGGAGTCATCCCACAGCAGAAGATGAGAGGCAGAAGTGAGCTCATGGGAACTAGGGCTCTTTTCAAGATCCCACTCTTGAGATAACTAACTCACTCCTTAGACAATGGCATTAATCCATTCACAAGAGGAGAGCCCTCATGACCTAATCACCTCTTAAATTCTTTGTCCTCCAATGTTGTTACACTGACAATTAACTTTCAACATGAATTTTGGAGGGAGCATTCAAACCATAGCACTAATAATGTTGAACATCTTCTCATGGGCTTATTGACAATGTATATGTATTCTTCAGATAGTATTTTGAAGTTTCCAGTTTATTTTTTAAATTGGGTGGTTTACCTTTTTGTTTTTGACTTCTTAGGAGTTTTTTAAAGGTATAGTAAATCCCCTACATATGAACATTTAAGTTGCAAAGTTGCAACATTCAAGCTGCAAAGTTGCAAAGATGCTAATGGGCATTTGCGTGTCCAATCACGTAAGTTAGTTTTCATGTCTGGTGTACATTGTCATGTATGTGCATCCTCTACAAGTGATTGTGCTTTTGTATAGTACAGTATATTTGTTTTTTATATATTATTTGTGTGAAAAGTATTATAAACCTATTACAGTACAGTACTCTATAGCTGATTGTGTTAGTTGGGTACCTAGGTTAACTTTGCTGGACTTGCAAACTGGACTTACGAATGCACTCTGGGGACAGAAATAATTCATATATGGGGTGCTTACTATACTCTGAATACTGGGTCGTAATCATATATACGATTTGTAAATGATGTTTCTCATCTGTGGATCGTCATTTCACTTTCTTGATAACGTTCTTTGATTTATAATTTTTTTTAACTTTCACAAAGCGTAATTATTTTTCTTTTATTGCACATGTTTTTGTTGTTATACTTAAGAATTCACTGCCGGATCCAAGATCATGAAGAAATGTTTTCTTCTAAGATATTTTCTATTTTAGTTACATTGAGCTAGTTTTGCATATGGTGTGAAGAAGGAGGGCTTTTATATTTCTTATATGTTGCTAAATTTAGTTTGCTCGCATTTTATTAAGGGATGTTTGCATTCTGTGTATTTACCTAATCAAAAGGATCTTTTATTTTAAATGTTGGTAGTATCATCATTCACCAAAATAATTTAAAATAGGTAACTGCCTCTTAAATAGTCTTATAAATGATGCCTCCTGAAGTTAAAGGTAATGTGGATTCAGTTTTTAAAAATTACCTCTTCAGAACATAGTAAACAAATGGTAAGAGCAGTAAAACAAAAAAAGTCACTGTCTCCTGTGAAGTCTTCTAAGAAAGGAAATCATGACAAGTTCCTGACCAGATAACAGCTGTTCCATCATTAAAGGGATTAAAAAGAGGGAGCCCAGTGTGACAGTGGCTAAGAAGTATGCTTCACCAAGATGTTAAATTGCTATTAGAATTTCTTGCTTATAGAGGGAAACCAGAGTATAATTTTAAGTTTAGAGTTGGGTCATACAGTACAAAACCCAGAAAACGGACATTTCTATGCATTTTATTTAAAAGTAATATTGGTCTGTAGTTTTCTATTATTGTGGTGTTTTTGTCTGAGTTTGGTATCAAAATAAGGCTAACCTCATAGAACGAGTAAGGAGGTGTTTTCCCTCTTCAATTATTTGAAAGGGTATAAATAGGATTGGTTTTAGTTTTTTGAAAGTTAGGTAGAAAACACCAGTGAAGTCGTGTGATCTGGGGCCTCTCTGTTGAGCTTTTTGATTACTAATTGAATCAGCTTGTTAATTACAGGTTTTTTTATTTCTTTATAATTAAATTTTGTTAGGTGGCATGTTTCTATAAAAAAATTTGGCTTTTTAAGATAAGTTATCCAACTTTTAGCAAACTATTGATCACAGCATCCTATAATCCATTTTATGATATAAATAGTATAAACAGTAGTAATGTCTCCACCTTCATTTAAATCTTTTATCTTTCTTATAGTCACTCTAGCTAAAATGTATCACTTTTGCTGATGTTTTTAAAGATTCACCTTTTAGTTTTATTAATTTTCTCTATTGTTTTTACATTCTCACTTATGTATATCAACCCTAATCTTTGTTATTTCTTTCCATTTGCTGTTTCTGGGTTTAGTTTTGCCTTTTTTTTTTTTTTTTTTTTAGTTTTTAAGGTATATAGTTAGATTATTGATGTGAGATCTTCTTATTTTTTAATCTAGGCAGTTACACCTACAAATTTATTTTTTAAACATATTGGTTTTACAACACCCTACAGCTTCTGGCATATTGTGCTTTCACTTTTATTCATCTTAAATTACCTTTTATTTTGTAGCCTATTGAATGTTTTAGTGTTTTTAATTTTCATATATTTATTAATTTCTAGTTTTTCTTCTGATATTAATTCTTAGCTTAATTCCACTGTGATTGAAAATAATATTTCATATTATTTAAATTTTAAAAATCTTGTTAAGACTTGTTTTGTGGCCTAACACATGGCATATTATGGAAAATGTTGCATGCACACGAGAAAAATGTTTATTCTGCAATTGTTGAGTGAATATTCTGTATATATCTGTTGGGAACAATTGGTTTAGAGTTTTATTCAAGTTTTCTATTTCCTTACTGATTTTCTGCTTGATTAGTCTATCCATTATATAAATGAGGTATTGAAGTCTTCAACTATGATTTCAGTATGATTTTCCCCTTCAGTTCTGTAAATATTTGTTTCATATATATTGGGGCTCTGATAATTGGTGCAAATATGTTTATAATTGTTGTGCTTTCTTGATAAATTGACCTTTTATCATTATATAATACCCTTCTTTGACTCTTGCAATGGCTTTTATTTCAAGGCCACCTCGCCTGATATTAAAATAGATACCAGTTTCTTTCTTTCTTTTTTTTTGTGTGCATGAAATATAGGTCTACAGGGAGTCTTTTGCATAAGAAAGGAGAGCAATATTTTAAAAAATGTATTCTGGCAATTTATGCCCTTTTCTACAGATAATTTATTCCAAATATCTTTAAGGTAATCACTAATAAGAAAGATTTTACTTCAAACATTTTGCTATTTGTTTTCCGTAGATCTTGTAGTTTTTTTGTCCCTTATTTCTTCCATTACTGTTCTATTTTCTTTAGCACACTTTTTGTGGGGCTATGTTTCATTTTTTTTGTTATGCCCTGAATTGTGCCTCCTCCTAACTTCATATATTGAAGACTTAATCCTGAATGTGACTACACTTTGGAGACAGAGAATCTTTAATAAGCTAATAAAAGTCAAACAAATTCATAAAGTTAGGGCCTTATTCTGATAAAACTAGAGGAAGAGGCATCAGGATTATTTCCCTCTCCCTTACTGCATGTACGTAGAAAGAGGCCATGTGAAGACCCTGTGAAAAGCCAGCTGCTGTAAGTCAGGAAGAGAAGCCTCACCTGGAATCAACTGTGCTGGCATCTTGGTCTTAAACTTTGAGCCTCTAGAATTGTGAGAAAATAAATGTCTGTCATCTAAACCACCCACCCTGAGGTTCTGTTATTGCAAATCCTGATGACTCATACTGATTTCAGCACCATGACATGGAGTGCTGCTGTAAAAAATACCTCAAAATATTGAAATGGCGTTGGAACCAAGTGATAAGTAAAACCTGAAAGAGTTTTCAAGTGCATCCAGAAAAAACATTACCTGACTATTGGTAGAAACATGAATATTAAAGGCAATTCTGGCAAGAGATCAAAACTATAAGAGGAAAGCCATGGAAAAAAATACTTCTCTATCTTAGAGAAAGCATATGTCATCATAAATAGATTGTTGGTAGAAATGTGGAAACTAAAGGTGAGGCCTTATAAAATTTCTAATAAGGAACATAGCATTGTCTTTTAAATCGTGTAGAAGATAACAAGTGAAGCTACTAGCCAAAACTATAACAATATGCTTATTTGGCAATGTATTTATCTTGGTCAGATATATTTATGTCTTCATATGGCTTCACATTACTGTGTAGGATATTTTCTTGAGGTGCATTTATTTTGATTTCTCTGAGCCTGATAATCAGTCCTAGATAAAAGCCTAAAGGTCAATAGTCTCAGAACTCTTACACATACATGTATGGTTTTTTCTTTGACATTTCTGTGGGGGAACATAAACTTAATGCTTCTTACTTCATAGTTTTGCTTATGTCATTTCTTGGTGTCCCATAAACTATGGGTTGTTGTGTTTTTATTTCTGTTAGTCTCTAAGTATTTTCTAACTTATCTTGTGATTTTTCTTTGATTTGTGGTTATTTACAAGTGTGCCATATAATTTTCACATATTTGTAGATATTTTAGTTTCCTTCTGTTATTGACTTCTAATTTTATTCCATTGTTATTGGAAAATATATTTTCTGTAATTTCAGTCTTTTAAAATTAAAACACTCATTTTGTGGTCTCAAATATGTTCTATTCTGAGGAATGTTCCGTTTGCACTTGAGAAAAATGTGTATTTTGCTTTTGATGGGTAAAATACTCTGTATATACCTGTTTCCTTTAATTGTTGTATACTAGTGTTTAAATTCTTTTTCCTCATTAATCTGCTTTTTATATTCATTACTAAAAGCATTTTATTGAAGTCACCAACTACTATTTAAAACTGACTACTTCTGTCTTCAGCTTTTTTTTTTTTTTTTTTAGTCGGAGTCTCACTCTGTCACCCAGACTGGAGTGCAGTGGCCACTCCCGGCCACCGCAGCCTTGACCTGCTGGGCTCCGGCGATCCTTCCGACTCAGCCTTCCAAGTAGCCGGAATTACAGGCATGCGCTATCATGTCCGGCTGATTTTTTGATTTATTGTAGAGATGAGGTCTTGCTGCCCAGGTGAGTCTTAAACCCGTGGGCTCAGGCAATGTCTTCAATTTTGTTAATGCTTGCTTCATATATTTTGGGGCTTTGCTGTTTGGCACATATATGCTTATGACTGTTGTATATTCACAGTGAATTGCTCCTTTACCACTAGATAATAACCTTTTTGACTCTCATAGCAGTTTTGAACTTATAGTCTGCTTTGTCTGATAGTATAGATGTCCAAACTTCCTTGATTACGATTTGTGTAAAATGCCTTCCACCCTTTTTCTTTCAAATTATTTGTGTCTTTGGGTCTAAATAAAGACTGATGTAAAAAGCATACTGCTGAATCATGCCTTTTAATATATATGTGTGTGTGTATGTATATATATTAATATATATTAGCCAATCTATGCATTTTAACTAAGTTTAATCTATATCTCAGTTAGTACCAAGGACGACTAACCTTTACCATTTTTTTCTGTCTCATGTTTAAGTCCTGCATGTGCCTCCATTTCTTCATCACTTCCTTTATTTTGCTTAATCATTTTCTTCTTATCTTTCTTTCTCTCTATGTTTTTTTTGTCTTTTAAAACCTTTTTATTTTAAAGACGTGGAGTGCAATTCAGGGTTAGGTATACAAATGTTCATTATGCAGCTATTTTAGTGGTTACGCTGGGAATTACTATTAACATCCTAAATTTCTGTCTAGCTTGACTTGATGCAAATTAGCTTGAACGGCCTACAGAAACTCTGTTCCTGTATAGCTCTTCCCCTGCCCCATGTGTGGCCATTGTCACAAATTTCATCTTCAAACAGTGCAGTATGGATGTACAATTATTTTTAATAAATTTGTCTTTTGAATCCTGTAGTGGAGTTATAAACAAATCAAAATGACTCTTTCTTGATAAAAAATTCACTTGATTGCCATAAACCTTTGTTTTCTAGAGTTCTGGCAACACTTTTTCTGACTGTGTTTTTAAAAGTTCTAGGGAGTGACAGAAATTTGGAGCTGTCCATCATTTTGCTGATGTTTTTTTCTTTCTCTCTTCCTTCTCTTCAGCGGGCAGTTATCGTGCATGAACTGACATTGCAAACTCTGTCTTTTCTGTGAAGGGAGACAACTTTGCAGAGCTTAGTTCTGTAAGCATTTTATCGGCTATTTGGAGTCTACTTTATGCGTTTGTGGCTCAGAAATCATCTGCAGATGTTGATAGGGTTTGCACACAAAATGCAGAACTCCTCATTTTCTCCTTTTCAAATTTTTCCGTCTCGTATTTCAGCAGGTGTGGTAGTCTGAGCTTAGTGTTCTGACTCTCTAAAGCAGAAATAAGAACTATGGGTTTTCTACTCCAGTATTTATTTGCCCTGCATGCTGTAAAATGGAACTTGTCCCTAAGTCCAAAGCCATAATGAATAAAAAACTCATCCTGTGCCATTTCTTTAGGTTTGATTGTGTTTCTGTATTTCCAGTGATTTTTAAAATTATGTTGTCAAGAATTTATAGATAGCTATGGAAGGGTTTGTCTGATCAGAGATTACTTGTTTATACTAGGGAGAAACCTGAGAAGAGTTTCGTCCAACTTTTTATGCTTTCTGCCACCATGCAATAATCTTTCCCTCACTGATTTTTTGTTTTCCAAAGTGGGCAGGAAGGGAGTGCTAAATTCTTGTGCTTGCTGTCTCCAGAATACAACATAGTCACCTTACAAATGCTGCAATAGAAATGAGTCCTCATTCTAAAAAAAACCTCAAGCATTATGTCTTAACGGTCAGATCTGTTTTGGGGAACCCTAAACAGAGCACTTACCAGATTCCCTGTGTTACATTCCAACTCCCTAGACTTTGACCCATTCCAAGAAGTCAGATTTTAAAAAATTGTCCGATCTGAAATTATATTTGAGCTATCTTAACATGAGCCACCGTGGGATGAATTAGTTAATAATGAATGTCTGGGCCAATGTTCTTAGGGAATTCAAAGGTGATCCAAAAAAATCAAAGGTAAATGCCAAGAAAATCAAATGTAAATGTGAGGAGCAGGACTTTAAAAAGGGATAAAGTTCTCCACATGTGAGAAGTCAGGTGAAATAAAACTACAATGGGTGTTGATCAGATCAGAAACATACAAAAGACTCCTCTGGGTAACTAAAAAGCTCTCTATTACATCTGTGGATGTACAGATAAATTACCCTGACTTAAAGATGGAGTTGTACCACAATGTCTAATTTCAACGACATAGAAGTTCATTCATTTTTTGTGGATGCATGAGATATTGAACATACAAAAGTTGATCAATAAATCGAAATGTACACTTGATAGGAAAATAGAAACTAGATTACACGTTCAATCTCCCTGTTCTCCATTATTGACATCAATACTATACACTCAATTTTTGCCTTTTTATAAAAAGGATAAATGCTAATAAACTGTATCAAGAAATACATTCATCACGTGGGATTATGCAACTTATAGACATTTCATTTTGAAATTGTTATAACACTTGAAATTTGTAATATGTGTATTTCAGTTAATTTGTGTCACAAAAATAGCTTATTTTTTGCCATTTTGCATTTCCTTCAAATTCCTTACAAACTTTTATGTGATGAGGAGGCTTTCCTGTGAGCCTATTTTCAAACAATAAATTAAAATTTACTTCCAGTTCCACATTTGTTTTCTTTTTGGAAATACAGACTTCAATATTTTTTTTTGAGTTGGAGTCTCACTCTGTTGCCCAGGCTGGAGTGCAGGGGCACGCTCATGGCCACCCCAGCATCGACCTGCTGGGCTCCGGCCATCCTCCCACCTCAGCCTTCCAAGTAGCCAGAACTACCGGTGCGTGCTACCACAGCTGGCTAATTTTTGATTTATTGTAAAGATGAGGTTTCACCAAGTTGCCCAGGCGGGTCTCGAAATCGTGGGCTCAGGCAATCCACTCGACTCGGCCTCCCAAAGCGCTGGAATTACAGACTGAGCCACCGAGCCTGGCTGACTTCAAATAAAAGTATATAAAAGTGAGTGAGTTTTTAATATAACTGGAAGTTTAGGCTACAGTAAATTTCCACAATAGATGCTGCTGATTTTTTAAAATCTATTTTTCATTTTGGTGACTGCTCATTGACCCTTCAATTATAATAATACCAAAATAGAATTTTAAAGATTCTGTGATCTCTCCCATTATTTAACTCTGAAAAATATATTATTCTGAATGTATGCATTTTATTTTTCGGTTAATAGATGCACTGTAAATATCATCGCATTTCTGTTACAAATTTGCACATTGGAGATAAGGATGAAATTACATATAGATATAGCTAAGCTAGACAAATAGAATTTATAAGGAATAGAGTTGTCTCATATGCAACTCATGATGACATAAGGACAATTTGTTTCTCCTATTATATATTATAGAAAGCATCTTGGTTTATCACTGGATAGAAGGGGCAGCAATATTGATAAGGCTCATTCAGTGGGTATCGGAAAGTTCTCAACTGAGACACTTTGAATGATATAGGAATAGCTATTGAGGGTGTTTAGCTACTCAGACAGATTGTTTGGATATATATGATATATTGCTAAAAAAAACTATTCTAATCTTCATAGAAAATCACAGCGCATATCATAGAACATTCACTCCAAGTGGTGTTAATTAATATTTGTCAAAATACCTTTGGAAGCTGAGGGAAAAACATCCAATAAAATTCTCTTCTCTTTTGTTTTGACATGGGGATTCTCAAATCATTTCAAATCTAGTATACATCACCAAAAAGAGAATGACTTGTACTGTTCTCCAAACTTTTAAAATCGCTGAACTCTTTTATCTGACAGAGCATCTTGTGAACATTTTGTGGTTCAGATTTTGACATGTACTATACTATTGTTTATCTTATTGTCATTTGGAAGACAATATATCTTTATAAATAAAATTACAGCTAGATAGGAGAAATAAATTATAGGTTTCTATATCTGTGGTGGGTGACTCTAGATAACAATAATATATTATATGGTTTCAAATAGCTGGAAGGAGTATATTGAAAGTTCCCAACACAAAGAAATGATAAATGATTGAGGTGATGAGTATGCTAATTACTCTGATCTGATCACTCTACATTATATGTATTGAAACATCACTATGTATCCCATGAAAATGCACAATTATTACTAGTCAATTAAGAAAATAGATATGGAAGATGATATTGGAAACATGAAAATGCATTCATACGCATCATAATGTGCCTGCTTTTCTTCAGGTTGAGTTACTCTCTGAATCTACTCATAAAATCAGAGGGAACCCACAAATTCTAGTGGACATCTGCGTCATAGCATGAAAATTTTTAAAACAACCCAGATTATGTATTACAGGGTAATCACTTTTGAAGTACAATTTTGCAATATGAGATTTAAAAATCTGCATCTTTTTGCTTCTTGCATGCTTGCCAAAATACAGGATATTAAAAAGTTGTTATTGCTTTTGTCGGACAGAATTAAAGCACAAAGTATTAGTAAATTTCAGTAATTTAATTATAAATATAATCATATGTCACTTTTCCACAATTTACAAAAGAATTACATACGCGTACTATAATCAGTGAAACACTTATCCCATGTAAGCCAAGGTAAATGCTATAATGCTGATTAGAACTATGTTCAAGATTGTTTATTTTTTAAAAAAGTAAGTCCTGTCCTAGGCAACTTGCAAGACCCCCTGAAAAACTTAGCCAGGCATGGTGGCACTCTCCTGTAGTTCTAGTTACTTGGGTGGCTGAGGTAGGAGGATCTCTTAAGCCCAGGAGTTTGAAATAGCAGTGAGCTATGATCGTGTTACTATACTCCAGCCTGGGTAAAAGAGCAAGACCTTGTCTCAATCAATTAATAATAATAGTAATTAAAAAAGCCATTGTGGTATAGAGCAATCAACCAACATTTTCTTTTATTCTTGGCTACCGATCCAATCACAAAATTATTTGTGAAATCAGCTAAATTTGCCCTTTAGCACAAGGCATTATTTGTTACTCTGATTCAATTTAAAATTGGAGATCTTTCTTAAATTGGACATATAGGAAGGCCAGCTTAAATATAAAAATAAGAATAATATTTAAAACACAGAGAAGAGACAATATAGATCATAAATTATGGAGAAACAAATTTAGTTAATCCAAATCATTAAACTGCTATAAATAAAAACAGCAACAATTGCCATTTCTGAGGATATCAGAGTTGCTATAATAACACTATCTTAAATTTATAGCTTTCAACAAAAAAATTGTGAGGCATGCAAAGACACAGAAAAATGTTACTTAGACATAGAATATCATACTGGATTCAATGGATTACATTTGTGAGGGAATCAGTTTGTTAGACTTATCAAGAGTTCAAACCTATAAATATGTTCAAAGAACGAAGAGAAACCACGTTTAAACTGTGAAACGAATATAAGATGGCCATGACTGATCAAATAGAGAATATCAATAAAGAGAAAATATAAGAAAGAAACTTCTGGACATTTTTTAGTTGAAAAGTACAGTATGCAAAATGAAAAGTTAGCAGAGGTGCTCAACAGCAAATCTAAGCTGGAAGAAAAATAATCAGTGAATTTTAAGATAATTCAATTGAGTATCACAATACTAAGAAAAGAAAAAAAAAGGAGGACCAGTGACTTGTAGGACACCACTAATATTCCAACACATGCATAATGGGGCTTCCAGAAGGAAAGGAGAGAGGAAAAGTGAAAGAAAACCTTATTTTAATATACAATGGCCAAATTCTTTCAAATTTGATTGAAAAATTAATCTACACATACATAAAGTGCAGCAAAGTTCAAGTTGGATAAACACAATGAGTTTAACACCTAGAAACATCTTTATCAGCATGTGAAGAAACAATAACAAGAAATATCTTGAGAGTAAAAAGAGAAAAACGACTCATTTTGCACAATGGAACCACAATAAGATTAATAATCGATCGTCAGGTTAAAAAATAAATTCTGAAAAGACAATAAGATGGCATATTCTAAGGGCAGAAAGAAAAAAAAATCTTTTAAACAAGAATCCTATATGTACAAAAACTGATCTTCAAAAAGAGAGACAAAACAAAGACATTCCAAGGGAAACAAACATTTCTTGTCAAATTGCCTTACAAGAAATACTGAAAAAAAGATCCTCAGACTGAAAGTAAGTGACTCCATGTTGACACTCAAATCATCACGAAGAAACAGATAGAAGAAACAGGAAATTTCAAAGGCAATGACAAATGCATTTTTCTTTATTGTAGTGCTAATCAAATGACGGTTGCACACCAAGTTACCAAATTGAATTTTGGGGCTTTCAAAGAGAAAGAAGTAATGTATATGAATATATTCTCATAAAACTGGGTGGAGGGAATGTGTATATATTGGAATTAGAGAATGATACCGAATGGTAATATGAATCCACAGAAAAAATGGTTATCAAAATTGGTAAATATGTAGATTAATATAAAAGATTCTATAAATATATTTTCCCTTGTTTCTTTTGTTTGAAATATATTGGAATTCATAAACAACAATTGCAGCACTGTATTGCTGACTTATAATATATATATAGATAGAAATAATATATATGACGTCAGTAACAAAAACGAGCAAAGAATGAATAACTCTATATTAGAACAATGTTTCCGTTTGGTACTGGACTAAAGTTAAAGATAATCTTTAGTACATAGTGTTGAACTTAGATATTTGTTCTAATCCTGTATTTACAATTTAAAAAATAAATTAACAATATGTTCATAGTCAAAAAGTCAATAAGGGAGTGCATTCAGCAGGAACGGGGAAACAGGAACCTCCAAAATTTCTCTCCCTCATAAATTCAGTATCGGCATAAACTGTCAAAATAAATTGTGTAAAACTCTGTAAATTGACAAACAAATCTGAGAATGGTTTTTTCACACAATTGGCTAAATTTCATTTAGAACGGCTAACTTTTTTGGCCTTGTTGTTAAACTTGTCCTAGTTTAAACGCCTCCCCCTGTCTCCGAGGTAGCCTTTCATACAGTAGGTCCAAAATTATGAAAAATGAGTTGTCCAGTAGCCTCTGGAAGAGGTAAAACATTGTGTAGCCCCCAAAGCTCAGTTAGCTATCGTTATTTGACCTGCTCTAAAAGAAATACTAAATTAAAGGACATTAGACAGTGAGCTGAATTCACATGGAGAAATAAAGGGCACTGATAATAGCAAATAAATAAATATTAATAAACATAGAAGTATAAGAGAATCTTTTGCAACTCTTTAAAAAATATGTTTACAAGGGGGGCCTTCAAAAAGCCAAAATTTATTTATGAAATTTGTGTATTTATTCTTAGATGCTTAAACTTCAGTCACCTTCAAAATACTCTCCATTTGATGCAATACACCTATCAGGAACTTCCACTGCTCAGAAAAGTTTTTGAACTCATCAGTTTTGATGCCTTTTAGTTCTTCTGCTGTTTTTTGTTTCACCTCTTCCACATCAGCAAAATGTTTTTCTCTGAAGACTTTTTTTTCATCTGGGGAAACAAAACCATGTCCCTCAGGGTGAGATCAGGTGACTAGGGAGGGGTCAAAACTACTGAGCACTCAGTGAGGTGTGGACAAGTGAAGCAACCTTCTCAAAACTTCCAGATGAAAACATTGATTAACCATTTGATCTGGGGGACAAATTCCAAGTTTGCTGCAAGGGACCCTCCCTCCAAAAGATGCTGTTTTTTTCTTTTATTCTATTTTTCTTTTATGCTATTTTCTCTTACGTTATGCAGTTCTTTTCATCCTTAGGTTATATTTGATTAGGGGTATATTGCCTAGTTACTATTTACAAAAAAATTGATACATAATAGTTGTGCTTATTTTGGAGTGGCCACAAAGTCATTGTCTAAACCGATGTCCTGAATTATTTCTCTAGTGTTTTCTTCTGGTAGTTTCACATATTCAGGTCTTATGTTTAAGTCTTTAATCCATCTCAATTTAATTTTTGTATATTGTGAGAGGAAGAAGTCTAGCTTCCTTCTTCTGCTAGAGTTTCCCTAGCTCTATTCGTTAAAGAGAATATCCTTTACTGAATGCATGCTCTCGTCACCTTTGCTGAAAATGACTTAGCTGTAAATGCATGAATTTATTTCTAAGTTCTCTACTCTGCCTCATTGGTCAATGTGTCTGTTTTTGTGTCAGTTCCATGCTGTTTTGATTACTGTGGCTTTGTTCTATATTTTGATGTCAGGTAGTGTGATGCTTCTAGTTTTGTTCTTTCGCTTAGGATCGCCTTGGCTATTTGAAGGTATTTTGTGGTTCCATACAAATATTTGGATCTTTTTTTCTATTTCTACAAAGAATGTCATTGACAACCTGACAGTAATTGCATTGAATTTGCAGGCCACTTTTGTTAGTATTGACATTTGCACAATATTAATTTTTTTAATCTATGAGTAAGTAATACATTTTCTGGTGTCCTCTACAATTTCTTTCACCAGTGTTTTGTAATTTTTCTTGTAGAGATCTTTCACTTTTTTGGTTAAATCTTTTTCTAGACATTTGATATTTTCATAGCTATTGTAAATAGGATGGCTTTCTTAATTTCTTTTTGGGATTGCTGACTTTTGGCATATAGAAATGCTACTGAATTTGTACATTGATTTTATGCTTTAATATTTATGGAATTTGTTTATCAGTTCTACAGGTTTTTGGTGGAGTTTTTAGTGTTATATCTGCTGCCACACACAGGGAAAATTGATCTGTTTCCTTTCCAATTTGAATGTTCTTTATTTGCTAATCTCCACTAATTGCTCTGGATAGCACCACAATGCTTCTCACCTGTTAGAATAACTATTATCAAAAGGACAATAAATAAATAAAAAGCTAAATAAGCGAATTAGTTAATTCTGAGGAGGATGCAGAGAAAGAGGAACTCCTATACACTGCTGGCAAGAATGCGAATTAGGGTAGCTATTATAAAAAAACATTATGAAAGTTCTTCAAAAAACTAAAAACAGAACGGCTATATAAACCAGCCATCCTACTACCAGGTGTATATGAAATGAAGATAGAGTCATTATGTCAAAGAGCTAACTACACTCCCGTTTGTCATAGCACCATCCACAAAAATAGTCAAGATGTGCAGTGAACCTAAGAGTCCATCCACAGATGAATGAACAAAGAAAATATGGTCTGTACATATATGCAGTGGAATGGCATTCAGCAGAAAAAACAAAATGCTGTCAGTCACAACCGCATGATGAGCCTGGGGAATATTACCTGAAGTGAAATAGACCAGGTCAAGACAGACAAGCGCACCACATGTTCTCATGTATGGAGGCTAAAAAAAGTGATCTCATAGAAGCAGAGAAGAATAGTGGTTCCTAGAGGCTGACAGGGAGAGATAGCCAAAGTTTGCTGTTAACGGATACAAAATCACACCTAGATAGGATGAATAAGTTCTAGTGTTATATAGCACTGTTAGGTGGCTATAATTAACAGCAATTTATTGCAGATTTTTAAATGGCTACAACAGTGGATTTTTAAATATTTCCAGCACAAAGAAATGATAAGTGTTTCAGGTGATCAGTATGCTAATTACATTGATTTAATAATTGCATCTTGTATACATGTATGAAAATATCACACTGTATTCTATAAATGTGTAAAATTGTTATGTGTCAACTAAAAAATAAAAATAGACATATGAGTATCAATGAGAGAGAAAGAGAGAAAGAGAAAGAGAGAGAGAGAGACAGAGAATCTCAGACTTCAATACCTGACTTTCAATAATGGGTGGAACAGCTAGAGAGAAAATAAGCAAGGAAATAGATAACTTTAAAAACTGTATAAATTAATTAGATTTCACAGAAATTTACAGAACACTTTACCCAACAGCAGCAGGATATAAACTTTCCTCTAGTAAACATGGAACAATCTACAAGATACACAACATATTGAATATTGAAAAAGTCTCCATAAATTTAAAAATGCTGAAATCAGGCAAAGTATGCTTTGTGAATACAACAAAATAAAATTATAAATTAATAAAGGAAATTTTGGAGGTTAACAAATATGTGGAAATTAAACAATGCCATAGCACATAGCATATTGACAATCAAAGAAGAAATTAACATGTAAAGTAAAAATATTTTAAAGCAAAGTACAAAAGTATGAAAATAAAACAATAACCTAACAAAACATAAGCAAATGTACTTTTTAGAGGGACATTTGGTAGCAAGTGCCTATATTACAAGGAAAAAATCTGAAATCAATAATCTAACTTTTTACCTTTAGAAACTAGAAAAAGAATAGCAACAAAAAAATCTACAAACAAACCTACAGACAACTTTATACTGAATGGTGAGACACTAATTACTTTTCTCCTAAGAAAACAGAAGAAGATCATCTGATTCATCAGTTAGTTTTTAACATAGTCATATGAATTTTAGCCATTGCAGCGAGGTAAGAAAAGTAAACAAAGCAGGTTGATTAGAAAAAATAAATAAGTAAAACTCTGTATTTTCTGCTGACATGATTTTCCATGTAGAAAACCCTATGGATTCT
The DNA here is from genome assembly GCF_000164805.1 of Carlito syrichta. NCBI lineage: Eukaryota > Metazoa > Chordata > Mammalia > Primates > Tarsiidae > Carlito > Carlito syrichta. The sequence continues at coordinate 65,933 of NW_007253987.1, forward strand.
ACCAGTAAACTACCCAGTGAGTTCAGCAGGTCACAAAAGACAAAATCACAACTTAAAACCCAATTATAGTCTATATACTCACAAGAGACGTGAAATTTTGAAAAGAAATGTTATTTTCAAACATCCCAAGAAAATGAAATATCTAGATATAACTTTAACAACACCTTTACAAAATGTGCGTACTGAAAATTACAAAAGTAATGATTAAAAAACAAAAGGCCATAAAAAAATCTACCGTGTTTATGGACTACAAAACTCAACAGAGTAAAGAGGTCCGTTTTCCAAAAGCAATCTCTATGTTTAATAGAACTCTATTCCAAATCTCAGGGAAGCTTTTTGTCGACCTACATCAGTTGACTCTAAAATTTACATGGAAATGCATAAGCCTTACTATATTTAAAACAATTTTGCCAAAGAAGAATAAATGGGGATAAACTTTTCTACCTGATATTAAGACTTAAACATAGAGTGACAGTAATCAAGAGTATATGGAGCTGAGTGCCGTGGTTTTTGCCTATAATCCCAGCATTTTGGGAGGACAAGGCGGGAGAATCGCTTGAGCCCAGGAGTTCTAGACCAGCCTAGGCAATACAGTGAGACCTCATCTCTACCAAAAATAAATGAATAGAGATAGACAGAAAGACAGAATAATGAATCAATAAATATACAAAATTAGCCAGGCATTGCGGCAGCCACTGGACAAGCTGAGATGGGAGGATAGCTTCTGTCCAGGAGGTTGAGGCTGCAGTGATCCAGGATCGCACCACTGCACTTCAGCCTGGGCAACAGAGTGAGACCTCATCTCAGAAAATAAAATCAAATAAAGAAAGACTGTGATATAGGCAGAGGGGTAGACACATAGATTAATGGCCCAGAATAGAGAAAGCAGAAATAGATCCACACAAATATACTCAACTGATTTTTAACAACGTTGCAATTTAATGGAGGAAAGATAATCTTTTCAACAAATGTTGTTTGAGCTACTGGATATCTGTGACCCTCCCCACCTAAAACAGCCTTGGCTTAAATAATACCTTATACAAATGTAACTCGATAGTTATAGATGGAAATCTAAAGCGTGAAACTCTAAAATCTTTGAAAAGCAGACAGGGGAAAATCTTCAAGGTACAGAGCTAGGCAAAGAGTTCTTAGATTTGACACCAAAGCAGGTTCATAAAAGAAAAATTAATAAATTTTTTTTTTCTCCATGAAGGATTTCTCTTTACAAGATGAAAAGGAAATCGACATGCTGGAAGAAAATATTTGCAAATCACACAGGCATCAAAAGGACTAATATCTAGAATATATCAGTAACTCTAAAAACTGAGCCGTAAAAATACCGTACAAAATTCCGTTGGCCTGTAAGTCTGTTCTTGCACCAATACCAAGCTGACTTGATTATTGTAGCCTTATAATCAAGTTTAGAGTCTGCTTTGCTCCTTTTGCTGAGAATTGTTTTGGCTATTCAAGGCCGTTTTTGTTTCTATATGAATTTCTGTATTGTCATTTCCAGATCTAAGAAGGATGATGATAATTTAGTGGGTATTGCATTGAATCTGCAGATTTCCTTGGGTAGGATGGACATTTTAGCAAAACTGACTCTTCCAATCATGAGCATGGGATATGTTGCCATTTGTTTGTGCCTTCCTTGATTTCTTTGAGAGGCGCTTTGCAGTTTTTGTTGCTAAGGCCTTTCACGGCTCTGGTTAGGAAGATGCCTTTTTGTGTGTTCCTTTTTGTGTGTGGCTATTGTGAGTGGGATTGCATTTTTTATTCGTTTCTCTGCCTGATTGCTCTTGTATACACATAGGACTGTCGCCGGGCTTGGAGGCTCAGCCCGTCATCCCGCGCTGTGGGAGGCCGGGGTGAGTGGATGGCCTGAGCCCGCGGGTTCGAGACGCGCCTGGGCAGCGAGGCCTCATCTCCACAATAAATCAGAAAATCAGCCGGGCGAGGTCGCGCGCGCCTGCAGTTCCAGCTGCTCGGAAGGCGGAGGCCGAAGGAGCGCCGGGGCCGGCGGGTCGAGGCTGCGGGGGCCGGGAGTGGCCACTGTCCTCCAGTCTGGGCGACAGAGGGAGACGCCGACTCGGAAGAAAAGGGGAAAAAACAGGACTGTCTTTTGCACAATTGTTGAT
>NW_007253987.1:68246-140994 GCF_000164805.1 Carlito syrichta
GCGGTCTCGCTGCCCAGGCGGGTCTCGAACCCGCGGGCTCAGGCCGTCCGCTCACCTCGGCCGCCCAAAGGCGCGGGCTTGCAGGCTGAGCCCCCGAGCCCGGCTTGCACAACGATTTTACACCCTGGAGTCCAGTGGTCAAAGCTCCATTTCTCAGCCAGTTCATCTTCGACAAAGCCTCCACCACCCGTGACTGTGAGAGAAGACCCTGTTCAGTAAATGATGCTGGGAAAACGGATCGTCCACAGGCAGAAGATTGAAACAAGAGCCCTCCTATCACCATACACAAAATCCAACTCCAAATGGATCAAGACCTAAACATAAAGCCTTAAACTATAAGACTCTGAGAACCTAGTTAGCTCCCCGATGAGCAGTTGGGCCTTTCTCTCTCCCTGCCTTTAGGACTTTTTCTTTTACATCTACTTTGTGTAAGTGAATTGCTGTTTTCTAGGGGGGTTAGTCTTCTCATTTGAAACCTTCGTGGGTTCTTGGGATCTCCTGGTTTGAATGATTGCATCTCTGATGAGATACAGGAAGTTTTCTTGGAAATGTTTGTTCCAGAGTGCTCTCAGTATGCTCTTCTGCTTCAGGGACACCCGTCAGGTATAATTTCAGCCTTTTAATATACTTGCACATCCTTGAAGTCATTCTTTCCTTTTGTAAAGCTTCCTTTGTTCATTTTTCACAGATTGGGTTAGTTCCATTTTTTGGTTGTCAAGCTCTGAGATTCTTTCTTCTGCTTGGTTAATACTGCTTTCCATGCTTGTCTGTTTATTATTCATTTTATTATTTATGGCTTGCATCTCTATAATTGATTTTTTGCATTTTCATCTTGTCTTTTTTGGTTCTTATTCACCTTTTCCAACCATTTCTTGACCTCTGCATTTGTGGTCTGAGAGCGGTCAGTCTGGGAGCGCTTCATTGTTTGAATTCCAAAGACTGTATTCTGCACCCTCTCTCTATGGCATTCTAAGTTGCCCGTGTTTTTCACTGATTTCTCTTCACTTGTGATGGATTTTTCTTTTCTCTTTATCTCTGTCGCTCAGTTAGAGAGAGAATAGTTTTCACTTCTGTTTGCTCAATCCCCTGTTTTTCCTTATGTAAAGCCTCCAGAGTTTTTCAGTTTTTGAAGCTGGGTTGGGGTTGGGGAGCTGTGCAGTCCTTTTGCAGCTTTGAACAAGGCATTTGGGGGGTGCCAGTATTCAAAAGCTGCCGACAGATCCCAATGCTTGATGACTAGGGTGTGAGCCCCCTGAGAACTATTTCCCACCACCTCACCATACGTCCATGTAATGGGAACACATGTATATCCCCATGGTACAAAATAATGTAAGGAAAAGGAAAGGGACTGAGAAAGAAAGAAGGGAGAAGAAAGGACCATGAAAAGAATGAAACATCGAAGGAAATGCAAACAAATAAACAAACAGACATAGCAACAAACCAATAAAAAATAAAAGAAAAATAAATAATATAAAATGAAAACTGGCCATATGAGGGCATTTTCACACTCATACATACCCTTATGTGAAAAAGGAAGAAGGAGAAGAAATAAAACAAAATGAAATAAACACATATCCTACAAAATATATAGAGAGAACAGGAAAAAAAATAAATAAATAAAATAAATAACACAAAAGCACACAAAGACTCAACAAAAAGAACAACAAAAACAAACTTTTATAGTCCTTGACCCCCGCCCCCCGCCCTCGTGTCAGTTTCTGAAATTTTGGGTTCCTTGTCAGTGTGAGGGAAGCACTGCTGCTCTTGGATCCTGGCAGAGGCTCTGACCTCTAGATCTGTCAGAGGCTCTGACCTCTAGATCTGTCCCCCTGCTCACTGTGGGGTCAGGGAGAGGTTATGAATCACCCCCAACAGAGCCATCTGTGTTCAGCCCACTCTGGATGTGCCAATCAGGTCGCTTGGTACCTGGGTCCCATGGCTCATGTATCGCTGGATCGGTTTAAAAGTCACCCCCACTCAACTGCACCAGGTTGGGTTCTTCGTCTCCAGTTGCTTCCGTAGATTAACACATGCTCCAGTTAGGGAGTAGGGGTGACTGGATCTCCTTGTCAGGCCTGCCCCCCTGGGGATATACTGCACTTGGGTTATCCTCTCTGGGTTGACAATGGTCACCCTCAGAGAGGTGCTGAATTCACCCCTCAACCTCAGGGAGTAGCTCTGCTATTCATCTGGGCAGGCTGGAATCTGTCTCTGTTGGGTATCAGGGCATAGGGAGTGGGGGTGTCATTGCATCTTGTCCTCTGCTGGGACTCGGTGGCCCCCACTCCTAATGTCTGATCCGACACCGGAAGCTGTGGTGGTTTGCGGGGTTGGCAGTACTGTTTTTTTTTTTTACCATTTTCTTCTAGGTAGGGTCACAGAGAGGGTGTCTGCCTCTGGGCTGTGGATCATGCTAGGTCCAAGTAGCCATGCTGGGCAGCTCCCTCAGCGGGAGAGCTCAGGCCCCTTGTTCCTGCTTTCCCACTGAGTCAGACACTCACACATCCACGTGCCAGCACATTGACATACATATTTGTCCCTATGCATACTCATTTACAAGGAGACTTACACACTCTGACCAACTCTGTCAATATCTTGGAGTCTGCTCCCCAATGTCTATAATACGTTTCACTGACAAAATTTTAGATGTAGAGAACGGATTAGAGGCTGCCAGGGGTCACAAATGGGGGTTTTGTGGACAGAAGAAAGGTGGGTGCAGCCAAAGGACTATATGAGGCATCCTTGGTTTGATAAAACTCTTCTTTATTTCGACTCTCTTGGAAGGTACATGAAGCTACAAGTGTGATATCACTGAAGATAAACACACATGTGCACGCACAAGTTAGTACAAGTGAAAATGGGGCTTCTGAATAACGTTGATTTTCTGGTCATGATATGGTAATGCTATGACCAGAAAATATATACAGCATACTGCAGTTTTTTCAAGACATCATTATTAGGACAAACTGGAAAAATGGTACATAGGTGTCTCTGTCTTATTTATTTAAAGAACATGTAAATCTTCATGTATTAATACATTTTTATTACCTCAATAAAAATGTTAGTTAAAAATTTTTAAATGGGCAAAATATTTGAACAGACATATCCTCAAAGAAGATTTAGAAATGGCTAATTAGAAAATGTTATTTATATAATTTTCATAGGAGAAATAAAAATTAATATGCTGATACATTACCACTACACACTTACTAGAATGGCTGCAATAAGAAAAGACAAACAGTAACAAGGTTTGGCAAGGATGCTTAAAAATTGGCACTTTCATATATCACTGGCAGGCATGTAACATGATGCTGCCACTTTGGGAAATAATTTGGCGATAACTTTTTTCTCTTGCTTTTATTTTTAAAAATTTATTATAAAGATGGGGTACAATTCAGGGTTAGGTATACAGACGTCGATTATGCAGGTGCTCTTGTTGATGAGGTATGCCCCTCCCTCCCCCAGCAGTTTCCCTCAACTGCCAATCCCACCCCGCCTCCCTTGACAGTTTCCCACTACTGCCAATCCCTTTCTTATAGTATTACAATTGTTCAAGGTCCGCTTATGAGTGAGAACATATGGTACTCTGTTCTTTGTTTCTGTGATAAATCACTGAGTATGATCGACTCCAAATTCATCCAAGTTGCTGCGAAGTCCATATAGTTGTCTTCTTTATGGCTGCATGATATTCCATTGTGTATATGTACCACATTGTCTTTATCCAGTCCAGCATCAATGGGCAACACGGTTGGTTCCATGTTTTTGCTGTTGTGAATAGAGTTGCAACAAATATGCGTGTGCAGGTGTCTTTTTTGTAGAATGATTTGGGTTCCTCCAGGTATATTCCCAATAGGGGAATTTCTGGGTCATATGGAAGGTCAACATGAATGACCACGAATAGCTAAAACCATCCTTAACAAAAACAAAACAAAACAAAAAAACAAAGCAGGTGGTATCACACTTCCAGACTTCAAACTTTACTATAAGCCCACAGTAATCAAAACAGCCTGGTACTGGTACAAGAACAGGCACATAGACCAATGGAACAGGATAGAGATTCCGGACACAAAGCCTCAATTCCTCAACCAACTCACCTTTGACAAAGCCTCCAACAACAGTCACTGGGGAGAGGAGAACTTATTCAGTAAATCGTGCTGGGAAAACTGGCTGACCACATGCAGAAGATTGAAATGGGACCCCACCTTTCACCACGCACAAAAATTAACTCTAAGGTAGTATCTTGAAGCTTAAACATTAGTAGTATGTCCAGTTGGATAGTGTAAAAAAACCCACCGATACCAAAAAAATCTTATACGTTGTCATAGTATAGATTCATCCATTTTACCTCTAGGTATCTACCTTGAGAAGTGAAAATAGGTATCCACACAAAAGTTCATATGTAAATATTTATAGCAGCATTATGAATAATGGTCTTAAAGTGGAAACAACTCAAATGTCCATAACCTGGTAAGTGAAAAAACAAGATGTGATATTGTACAATGGAATGCTACTCGGTAATGAAAGGAATAAACTATTGATACATCCTGTAAAACGCATTAACCTCAAGAACATTATATTTGGGGAAAGAAAGCCAGACTCTAAAGACTGCATATTGTATGAGTCCATATAATAGTAATTCTATAGAAACATAAAGACGTCTTTGCCTATGGCCGTTCATTTGGAGTGAGAATTAACTGCATAAGGTATGAGATAATTTTGGGAGTCAAAATAAATGTACTGAAACTGGATTGCATTAGTGTTATGCAGCTCTGTACATTCACTAAAAATTTACACTTAAAACAGATGAATTTTTATGATCTGTAAGTTATACCTCAATAAAGCTGTTATGAAATTACTGATACATAAAACAACATGCATGAATCTCAAAATCAGTTTGTTGAATACAATATGCCTTTTACAAAGGAGGATAGACTACATGAGTGCAATTATATGAAGTTCCCCTAAATTGCTTTATGATAAAAATATCAGAATAGTAGTTCCTTCTGGTAGAGTGGAGTGGTTATTAGCAGGAAATGAGTCTTGAGAAAACTTCTGGTGTCATGGTAATATTTGATAGCTTGATAGCAGTGGGCTGCTCGTTTGTGTATATGAATTTGCTAAAACTTTGAAAGTACGCATTTAAGATTTGTATATTTTACTTTGTAAATTCTGCCTCACAATACAAAATAAATGTTGACTTGAGCATAATGTTATGCATTAAGATGTTTATCAGTAAAATGTGCTGATGTCAGCAAATTAGTTTGAAATCTAGAAAACATGTAAGGTAGATTGATGGATATAGGAATAAATAAATGAGACATATAAATTTGAATTACAGACTATAATAAATACACATATAAGTTAATTGTAGAATCTGACTGATGAGACTATGAGTATTCACTACATAGTTCTTTCAATTTATCTCTGTATGTGAAAATTTTTTCTCTTATTTTTTATTTTTAAAATGTGGGGTACAATTCAGGGTTAGGTACATATGTGGTCATTACACATGTAAAGTGCGGGCAACCTTATTGATGTTATGTGATCCCCCCGAACACTTTAATAATAAAATATAGAAAAAAGAATCCAACATGCATTACTCCTACTAGTAGTATATGGTAAAATTTGTAAGGCAATTATATTTAACACAAATACATCCTTTAATATACTTAACCAGTGCAGGAATCTTTGCATTTTTATTGAGAATGAGCCATTTTTAGTTTTTATAATAACAGTCAAAGGTTTGGACAATGCTACTAATTAAAGCCTTAAAGAAGAATTAATGTTGCTACTACTATTTCCAATAGGGATTCAAGATAAACTATCAAGAGAAAGAATATTGTAGTGGCAGCAAATAACTTGGATATTTAATGAATAAAATTTCAAAATCGTTTAATTGATCCTAGCTTTTTGCCTGAGAGCCACTGGGCAATAGAAATACATTGAAGGTAAATATATCTAGAACAAATATTTTGGGGACAATTATTTAATGCTCTTTATCTTCACAGTTCATTACTAAAAATCTATTAAGATAATTGCTTGTAATAAAAAGAAAACCATCTGAGCTTGCCAAAATTATATACTTGCATTTAATATTTTTAAGGCTAAGTACTTGAGACTTTTTCTTTTGCAAGACTTTTCTAGCCTTCCTATAAAAATGTAATTTTAATAAGTACCAGTGCTGCTTTCTTTAACAAGTTATAATTACACTTTATTTTACCCCTTTATATTTGCTTGGTTCTTTAAGATGAAAGAATATGCTCCTTTCTTTTTCAGTTAAAATGTCAAACAGAAAAGAAAAACTTCTGTCATACTTAATAACAATATTAATTTCTATGCATGTTTATTTGGAACTCAGTTTTTTATTGTACTGTGTGTTACTTTAAAGGTATAAGTAGAATAACATTTTTTCTTGTATCCTTTTGAGAACTTTCTCCATTAAATTTGAAATATGCTCTTATAAGAGAATAGCTTTATGTGTGCCTTTTTATTGATTGTAGATTATTCCGTTTACAGAGGACATAGGTTTTCAATATATATAATGGATGGACTGCATTAAATCGATTGTTACTAACACTACTTCAGAAAGAGTCAGTGAGTTACCTGAGCAGATTTGGCATTGACAGGCTTGTGATGACAGTAGTATTCCTGTACTTTCTAGCATCTTGTTCTTAAGAGCAGAAAAATTGAACTGAAGGTATAAAGATTTTCCATATGTCTCCTTGCCCTCACTCCTCCTCACACAGTCTTCCCTTTGTCAACAGCCTCACCTGAGTGGTACATTTGTTACAATCGAGTCTACGTTGAAACGTAATTTTCAGCCAGAGTTCATAGCTTACATTAGAATTCACTATTGGTGGTGTGCATTCTGTGAATTTAGACAAATATATAATGACGTATATCCATTAAAATAATCTCATACAGAGTAGTTTGTCCTGCAAATACTCTGATCTACCTATTCACCCCTCCTTTCTCTCTAATTCCTGGAAACCACTGTTCTTGTCACTGTTGCATGGTGTTTCCTTTTCCCGAACTTTACATGGTTGAAATAATACGGTGTGCATCTTTTTTCAGACTGCCTACTCTTACTTAGTTGTATGTATTTCTATTTCCTCCATGTCTTTTTACAACATGACAACTCATTTTGTCACACTATCTTGATTTCCAAAACTTTATAGTAAGTCTCGAAAATTGGGTAGTGTCAGTCCTTCGAGTTATTCTTCAATAGTGTTGGTTATTCAAGGTCTTTTGCCTTGCCATATGTGCTTTAGAATAAGTTTGTCGATAGCCACAAAATTACTTGTTGTGATTTTGACTGGGGGTGCATTAAATCCACGATGAAGCTGAAAAGAATAGACATCTTGAAAATATGGAGTTCTTCTATTCATGAACATTAAATAACTCTCCATTTATTAAGTTTTCCTTTGATTTGTTTTGTAACAGTTTGGTAGTTTTCCTCAGATAGGTCTGTATATATTTTTAAAAAATTTATACCTAGGTATTTAAATTTCTTGTGTGCTATTATAAATGATATTATCTTTTAAATTTCAAATTCTACTTGTTCATTGCTGGTACATAGAAAAGCAATTGACTTTTGCATATTATAACCTTGTATCTTGCAAGTTTGCTACAACTGCTTATTAGTTGTAGGAGTTTTCTTTGTCAATTCTTTCAGACTTTCTACACACACACAATCATGAATTCTAGAATCAGACAGTTTTAATTCTTCCTTCCCAATTTGTATATATTATTTTCTTGTCGTATTGCATTAGCTGAAACATAATGGTGAGGGGACCATCCTAGCTTCTGCTAAATTAAATTAAATCCAGCATAAAGCTGCCTTAGTACTTTGAATCCCCACATAAAAACTGCAAACTCAGTATGCAACCAAACTGTAACCTAAGTGCATATTTCTGTAACACATAGCCAAGTCTCAGTCAATAACAGCAGCCAAGTTTTAGACAGTCAGGTTTTAGCTGCTAACTGATCAAACAATGTCTGTGTAAGGCCAATGCCTCATTAAGTTATGTCCTAATAAGGCAAGAGCTGAGCTGTCAGCAATCAAGGTGTTTCTGTGTGTTACTTCGTTTTTCTGTCTATAAATATTGCCTGCTCTCATTGCTGAGTGGAGAGCTCTCTGAACTTCTACTGGTTCAGATTAACTGATTCATAAGTCATTCTTTGCTCAGATAAATTCTGTTAAATTTAATTAGTTTAAAGTGTTTGTGTTAACATCTCATTCCTGATTTTACTGGAAAAGCTTTGAGTTTCTCATTGAGGATAATGTTAGCTGTAGGGTTTTTTGGGTAGCTGCTTTTTATCAAGTTGAGGATATTATCTTCTATTTTTAGCTTACTGAGAGTTTTATCTTGCATGGGTGTTAGTTTTTCTTAAATGGCTTTCTGTACTTGTTAATATGATTATATAATTTTTCATCTTTAGTCTGTTAATATGACGGATTGTATTAGTTGATTTTCACATGATGAAACCACCTTCCATAAATGTTATTATTTTATACATTGTTGGATTTGATTTGCAAAGATTTTATTGAGGATTTTTATATGTATGTTCATGACAGATATTTTTCTATGATTTTCTTTTCATAAAATGCCTTTATTTGGTTTTGGCATTAGGGAGATACTGGCCTAATAGAATGTTAGGAAGTATTGCTCTGCGCATCTATGTTCTGAAATAGATTGTATAGAATTGGTATAATTTCTTCCTTAAGTACCTGATAGGATATACCAGTGAACTCGGCTGGGCCTGGTATTTTCTATTATGGAAGACTCTTAATTATCAATTAGTAATTAAATTTTTAATAAATATAGGTCTATTTATGATGTCTATTTTTTGTGTGAGTTTTGGCAGATTGTGTCTTTCAAGAAATTGGTTCATTTTTATCTTGGTTATCAAATTTGTGGGCATATAGTTGTTTATACTATTTATTGATTGCCATTTTATCTTCATGGAATCTACAGTGATGCCTCCATTTTTATTTCTGTTATTAGTAATTTATGCTCTTTCTTCTTTCTTAGTTGGTCTGCCTAGAGGCTTATCGATTTTATTTATCTTTTTATAGAACAAGTTTCAGTTTTGTTGATTTTTTATATTCATTTCCTAATTTCAATTTCATTGTTTTCTTTTCTCTTTCTAATTTTAATTATGTCTTTTCTTCTGCTTACTTTGGATTTAAATTGTTTTTATTTTTCTAGTGTCCTAAAGTGGAAGCTTAGATGATTGATTTTAGACCTTTCTTATTTTCTAATAAGTGCATTAAATTCCATAAATTGGGCAATCTTCTCAGGTTCCCTCTTGCTCTGGGAGCGTTTGTGTCCTCTTGATAAATCCTACTTTCTAAAAAAAAAATTCCATAAATTAATTTCTAAGTATTGCTTTTGCAACATCCCAAAAATATTATTAAGGTGCACTTTCATTTTCATTTAGTTTAAAATATTTAAAAATCTCTCTTGAAATTTTTTCTTGAACACATATGTTACTTAGAAGTGTGTTTATTCTTTAATCTCCAAAGTCCATACTTGTTTAGGTTTCCTTAGTTTATAATTTTACATTGAGTTATCATATCTTTTTAGGCTCCTCTAAACTGTGAGAGTGTCTCAAATTTTCTTTATTTTTTAATAGTTTGCTATTTGTAGTCATTATGGATAGATATTCATCGTACATGGGAGTAATGGCCAGGTATTTTGTAGGATGTTCCTCAATTGATGTCTGTATAATATTTTCATTTTAATTAGACTATTGTCATGGGTTTTGGGAGGAAAAATGCCATTCTTATCACATTATATTAAGAACACATGCAATCATATAATAAATAGTATGTCTTATCAGTGCTGAAGTTGACCTTGATCACATGGCTGGGGGGATATTTTTCAGGCTTCTCCACCATAAAGTTACTTTTCTCACCCGACATTTCACACTGTATCTTTGGAAGGATGTCCCTATATGCAACCCACATTTAAAAAGTAAGGGGTTATGCCTCATCTTCTTGGGCTGGGCTGTCTACACAAATTACTTGCAGCTATTTTGTATAGACAATTTTTTTCTTTTCTTTTTATTCATTTTTTCATTCATATTGGTATGGTCTTATGAATGTTTATTTTATATCCTGGGTTGTTATCCAACACTATATTATTTATTTTGTTGACTATTTCAAGGCAGCAATTGTGATATTTTACACAGTTACTTTGTTCCTTTGTCTATTGTTGCAAATTTTGTGTCTTTGATTTTTAGCATTTATTTACCTTCTCCCGCTACAAGATATTTTAAGATCATCTTCCATATTCTTGTTACAGACTAAGACATTTTGCCAAGAAATCCTATTTTCTTTTATGGAAACTAGCATTAAGAAGCAAGACATGGCTTTGGATAGTCTCATGATGTTTGGGATATTGTCATTTATAGCTTCTCTCAGACAAAAGAGTTTGGAAATATGTGTGAATAATAATGATTATTTATATACATTTTTTCTCTCTATATATGAATATATAGATGGATATATAAATATATATGTAGAGAGATGGATATATAAATATACAGATGAATATATGTATGTATATATTTATGTGTGTGTGTGTGTGTGTGTGTGTGTGTGTGTGTATCAACCTATGTCTGTAATAAACTGCAAATGAGTTCAGACTGTTGTCTGCAACTCGAATCCAGTATTGCATGAATCATCCTGGCCTTCTTTTCTTGCTTATCTGTAACTTCCAACCCCACGAGTGAAAAACATGACTACAATTTTCAATCTATTTACTCAAATATTCAGTTCCAATGTACCTATATAGTGGTTTCAGGATTTCAACGTTATACTGTAATGATAGAATCATGTTAGCCAAGGTCATTCTTGAATTCTGAATATTTTTCTGTAGGCAAAAGGGTTCTGTGTTAAGTCCTTATAAGAAATATTTCATGAACACCCTAACAAAAATCCAATGAAGATGGATATTTCAGAATGAACCTTAATTTTTGCTTCCTATTTAAATGAATTATTATTAGCATTTACTACTTAAAAGTGAAGAGGCAGTTAGAGGAAAATATATAAACCAAATTCTCATTCATCAATCTTGTGGCCAGAAAAAAAGAATACTTTCAATTTACTGTCATGAGAAATGTAATATGGCAATGAAAGAGGTCTAGCTTTAATTCATGAGAAGTGAAAGACCTTCTCCTTAGCCATGGAAGACAGTTTCTCTTATTCTCAGCATTGTTAAGCCGTCTTAATGTTATTAAGATACATTCTTTCCTCAGATATCAAGATTATTATGTTTAAAATTATGGAATCCTGGATTTTTAGAGAATGTTATAAAGACCAGAGACTAAAGGTATACAGTATTTCAGTTCTCTTTTCTTATTTTCCCTATCAATTATTGAGTTATTTTTAAAATGAGTAAGTTCCAGCATTAACACTACATTTAATTCAATTTTATAAAAATCCTGTAAATGTGAATCTAATGGGCCGTTTGGTACGTCTCCTCTAATTCATAACAATAAGAGACATTAATCATTCCTTAGTCACATTGAGAATCATCCGTATTGGGTGTTGTGTTCTGCATAATGGGTGATTAATGATAATGATGTAATTGATGATTGCTGTTCATGTAGAATGTAGATATGTTCTGTTAGTAAACGTTTCTGACATTAAACACTGCTCCTCAGTAAGGAAACAAATAAAAATGAACTGCATCTTTGCCGTCACTAAACCAATGTCTCAAAATCTTAACAGGTATGACTGTTCCAGAGACATCTTACATAAAATTTCATACGAATACTCAAGTCGTTTACGTTGCTAATTAACTTTCTAAAATGCATCGTTTGACAAATGCAAGCTTTTCAAATGCCATTAGAAGCCCATTCTAGGACAAAATCATGGACTTCACAGCGAATTGGACGGCACTGGAGATCATCATACCAAGGGATCTGTCACAGAAACATAAGCTGAAAGCTGCAAGTCCTTGTTCGTAAGTGGGCCCCGAACACTAGTCACCTGAACAAAAAAGAGGGACCGGTGTTTGCTGGACATCGCAAGGGGGAGAGGGAGAAGGGCGACGGGCCCTGGACCGCACAGAGGGCACCTGGTACCCAACTGTGATCGGGAATGAGCCCTGGTCACCTGTGCTGGGGTTGTGAATCAGCAAAACAAAATACACCTTATTGTTTGTCTTACCGTTTCCTTACTGAGCCAGTTTCTGACCACTCTGTATACGGTGACATATAAATAACAGAATGTCACATCAACGGCAGTCTTAGTTTTGGGCGAAATACTCGCAACTGCACTCTTCCTTCCATTTTCCTACTCCAGAAGGTATAAAAGCCAATGTGGCGTTATTATGGAGGACAGACTTTTATATTGAAAAGTCCATAATTCAGTAACTTGATCCAAGTATCCGGGGAAGGCCATCCTGGGTGGAAGAATACCACTTTCTTCCTTTTTCCGTGCCAGTTTGTGCCAAGGACGGGAATCGAAATCCTCACTGCAAACACAAATATGCTACAGCTGGTTGTGGTTATTGTTGTCATCTTTAGGTCTGGGAGTGAGTGAGCCTTCAGATCCTCCTTTGGCAACACCCAGTTTTGACACTGCTCTCTTGGCAGCCAGGCGGTTTTCCACCAGCCAGATCCCATCAGCCGATGGGCCTTGCTGGAGCCACGGAGTGTTGGCATACACAAATCTTGTGAAGTCAGATTTTGCATAGACATTCAGATTTATCGTGAAGTGGAAAAGCTAGCCTGGATGGTTATTAGCTTCCACAGAATGACTGGATGATGGTATAACCACTGCTTTCTTGAAATGTGGAGCCATAGGCTTTATCACCTGCTTTTGTTTTCTTGTGATTAAAGGTGGGTGTCGCTGTCGCTTTGCATTTACCTCTGTATTCTTACTTTGCGTTTCTTAAAGTAAGGGTTAGGGGGGAAAAAGGAAATATTCATAGAATTAGTATCTCTAGCAAAACTGGAAATATGAAAAATAGGCAGAAAAGGCCAATTGTCTGACCATTCCCATCTCACGTATATTATCTGTCTGACCCCAAACCGATTAGCTTGTGACCTGTAGCACTCTTGAACATATTTTAAGTAAACATGCACTTGTGTATACGTGTGTGTGTGTGGGTGTGTGTGTGTGTGTGTGTCAGGGAGGCGTTTATTAGTTAAATTCAATGCAGTGGCCAAAGACGTAACAAATCAGACACCGTGTTAGGAATTGAAAACACAGAAATGAAGGCGACATGATATTGTTATAATTGGGTGTGTGGTTTGAGAAGGGTGGAAGTCATCAATGATTGTTTTCTAATTCATTTCATATTTAAAAAAATGTACTGTATTGTGTGCTGCATGATAATTCCCTGGATCAGAATTGAATTCCACCTCTCATCAATCATTAGAACAAAGATATATTTTTTTAATAGAAGCAAAAATCAAAACTTACAAATTCAAAAGTATATTCTCTCTAAGCATGCAAACAAATGTTCTAGTGTTTTTTGGTAGTGCATATTTATAAACAAACACCTTGATCACTGATTTGTTAAGGAGGACAAGATGTCTATTGAGGAAAAAGTAATTCCTGGCCAGAATTATAGAGTAATACCAAGATAAAAAAAATCCATTAGAGAAAAATAGACCGATTCATCTGTTGTTATTTGAATGTCAGTCAGAGTCAATAAGTTTTACGATTAATGGTTTTAAACCATTGTTGGGGAGCGAAACTTTTACAAATATGCAAACCTCTATCATTTCAGGCAGGCTTTACCATCACTAACTTTCAGCAGTTTCATTATACACACCGGGGATTCACAAAATGATGGGTTTCTGTTTCTTAATCCATCCTCCAGAAAGAGCACACAGGAGAGAAGTCAATTCATAAGTCACAATGGCAGCAGCTTTAGTTGTGACTGTTATCATTTAAAGCCAGGAGTGATTGCTCCACTGAGAGCTGGTAATCCTTGAATTGACTGTGGATTAGTTGACACACGATTAAGGATGAGGCCAGAGACTCTCCATTAGGAAAGAACTGAGTGGAACTGAAGAAAAATTCTATGGCTTAATTTGGAGACTAGCTGTTATGTAACAATAATGAAGTGAGAAAAATAAATTTTAGAAAAAGTTATCAGAAATTTGCCTTCTTTGCAACACAGCTGTATTCTCTTTTCCTCTTTCTTCTTAAAACTATTCTTGCTCAAAAAGTATCAAAGCAAAACAGCTGTAATAATTTAGGATCATATCAGAAAAGCAAACATTTAATCTGATGCTCTTTATGCCTCCGAGAGGAAACGAGTCCTGTGATTCAACAGTTTTTACTCTGATAGCCTTTCTCACTTTAGAATGCAGATCACATTTCTCACTTTAGAAAGTAGTTCGTTTCATTTACTTTGTTTGCTGGTTCTATTTTCCTTCCTCCTTTTATTGCTCTCTTTAAAAAATTTCTCTTTCTTCTTTTTTCCCCCTTTTCTCTTCTTCTTCCCTGCCTTTTCTCTCTTATGCTCTATTCCGGCCTCGGGAACAACCCCAACCTACCTATAGTAAGATCATATGGTGTGGAGACAGAGAACAAGCCCTAGGTGTCCTATTCACCAGATAGTAAGAATTGTGACCTGTCAGTAGGTTCTGAATTCTTAGTACGTTTAAAGTATCATCTCATGTCTGCAGTTGGTAAATATTTAAAACCTTGTAAAGATCTTATAATTTATTGTATAAAGCATACTGCCCTATACTGGTTCTAACCACACAGTGTAATGGTTTATTTGTACTTCTCTTTAAGCAAGTGATATTTGCAAGTAATTTTTCTTTATACTTCACTCTTCCATACATTACCTTTAGTTAACAGTAACATTAAGTTATTATTAGATTTCTGGTTAATAAGCTAAAGGTACTACCTAAATAAAATGTCATATTAAAGGCTGAGTGATTAACAGCTACTCAAAGACAATACTCTATAGTAAATTTACTGTTTACTCCATGAGTTATGACTCAAAACTCATTTAAGGCTCAACCTCTTCTTGAGTATCCTTGTATTTAATTTTGTGATCAATGCTATTGGATTGGATGATGGTCTAATTGCTCAAGTGATATGATATAATACATATTTAATTCTATGAGTATTGTTCAGTGTTCTACATGCCTAAGACAAAAAAGGGGGGAGGTATGAGGAGGAAGGAACTTATTATGTATCAGTTGCTTTATAGTCATTAACTTTTTTTTTTTACCATTCCAAAGCACCATCAAGTAGTGGTCATATTCTTATTCTGAGATGAGACAACCAAGGCTCTCTTGAAATGAAATAATCTGCGTGAAATCATGAATTAGTAAATAGGCAGTGGAACTAGAATTCAAATGCAATTTTTCATGATTCCAAAGTCCGTCCTTTCCCTCTGCTTCTACAGTGTCTTTGAAAACACAGCATGGATTCTCTTTTCTTTCCTCTTTGGATTAGACTTGATTCTTCTGTGGCTCCCTCTCCACTCATTACAACAGTTTTTAAGATCCATAGTACTTGAGTGGCTACCACTCAGCTGTCGGAACACTCTTCAGACATCATATTCATGCCTTTACTCACATCAACATGATAGAACCTTCTGGACAGCCTTAGTAGGGATCATCTTATATAATTTCTCCTAGAATGAAAATATAATCATATTGAGGACTTTGATAAGCCAGTCTTTAATGCACAAGAAATATAAGCACAGTAAAAAGAGATAGTATCAGAGTTCAATAAATATCCATTTGTTGACGTTTGAGAATGAGAAGAAAAGTAAGGCTTCTGCTAGTTTTCCTCAAATTGATATGTATTATGAGAAAAATAAAACAGTCATATGATTGTTTAAGTTTGGGAAATGTTGGTCTAAAGAGGTGTGAGTACACTTCTTTAAGGAAAAATATCTGAGAACCCATGATTAGATAATGTGTTTGTGAGAGGGCATTTCTTAAACATAGCTTACCATGCAAGTTTATGTTTTAATTTTTGTGTTAAGAATATTTTGGCAAACTGTATTCTCCAATCACTCTTTGGGAAACGTTGGTTAATACTAACAAAAACAGCAAACAAGAAAATTACAAGCTTTCGACTATTTTTTCCCTTGGATTTGCCATAATGTAGTTACCGTAAATCACAGTCCCTCCTTACTATCTTCCATTTAACTCCTGCACACATCATGACTCTGCTCTGAAACTTGCTCATTGCTTCCTCTTAGAAGAAAGAGGAGACACACACAACCGATCTGACCAAAAAGGAGGCTGGTGAGTGCCTAGCTAACTCCCCCTCTCCTGCCCCAGCAATGACTGAAAGAGATCAGGAGGGCAGGGTAGAGGGCAGAGGCCCCATCCACCCCCCTCACCACCAACTGAAGAGATTTCTACCAGTGGGTTTTTGGTGTGTTTTTTTCCCCCTTCTTTTTTTAGTTTGTCTCATTTACTTTGTTTGCTGGTTCTCTTTTCCTTCCTCCTTTTGTTGCTCTTTTTAAAAAATTTCTCTTTCTTCTTTTTTCCCCCTTTTCTCTTCTTCTTCCTCCCTTTTCTCTCTTATACTCTATCTTGGCCTCGGGAACAACCCAAACCTACCTATAGTAAGATCATATGGTGTGGAGACAGAGAACAAGCCCTAGGTGTCCTATTCACCAGATAACAAGAATTGTGACCTGTCAGTAGGTTCTGAATTCTTATGGCCCCTCCCCCACACCTTAGTAAATGCTCAGAATTGTAAATAGATAGCACCGTATCCCACTCCCAGTCATATTTCATAGTTTATTAAACCCGGAGATCCAGGAGGGGGAAGGAAAGAAGGTATAGCAAATATCAGAAGTGATTTCTTCTCCATTTCCCATTGAGCAATGGAATTAAAGAGAAAGATAGAAAACTACTACAAATGAAGAAAAACCAATGAAAAAGCACACGTAACCCCCAGAGTCCCAAAAAGAGGCCAGTGCCTGAAAGAACAGCTACTGGAGCACAAACAATGACTATCTCTGGGAATGACTATACCCAGAAGGTACTTACAGAGATCAGAGAATAGATGGACAGACTCAAGAGTATTTAGAAATAACAGAAATAAAGAAATCCATCCCCGAAATAGATAATAAACTGACAAACATGGGAAGTGGAATTGACCAAGCAGAAGAAAGAATCTCAAAGCTGGAAGTCCAAAATGCGCAATTAACCCAATCTATTAAAAAATAGAAAAAAAAAGCCTCAGAAGAAAGAAAAAAACTCTCCAAGAGTTGTGCAATTTTATCAAGAAGCCAAACACATGGCTGATTGACATCTCTGAAGTAGAAAGAGAAATGAAAAACACCTAGGAAAACCTTGTGTGCACAGAAGAAAAAAGAAACAAAAGAAAGACCATGTAGTTTACAAGGTCACAAACAAACACAGAAACAACAAAGCACACCACACACCCACAAAAATGAAAACACATACATATATTAATGCAAAAATTAAAAGAAAACAAAACAGTTTTATAACAGGAATAAGCAATCACATTTCACTAATCAGTTTCCATGTCAATGGACTAAATGCACCACTGAAAGACAGAGAATGACAAACTGGACAAAAGAGCATGACCCAACAACATGCTGCTTCCAAGAAACACACCTCATGACAAAGGACACCCACAGACTTAAAGTTAGATGATGAAGAATAACCTTTCAGTCAAATGGAAAACAAAAGAAGGCAGGAGTTGCAATTTTAATATCAGGAAAAACAGCCTTTAATATATCAAAATTTAAAAAGATACAGAAGGACACTACATAATGATAAAGTCTCAACCTATCAAGAAGAACTATCCATCCTAAAGATATATGCACCTAACACAAGAGCACCAAGATTTATAAAGCAACTACTAAGCAAACTAAGAGAGGACATTGACTCTAGCACTAGCATAAAAAGAGACTTAAATACCCTACTAACAACCCTAGATAGATCAGCAAGACAAAAAGTCAATAAGGGGATCCAGAACCTCAACTTGAAACTTGACCAAATGGATTTAACAGACACCTACAAATCATTTCATTCAACATCCATGGAATGTACATTCTACTCATGACCACATGAAACATACGCCAAGATTGACCACATCCTTGGCCAAAAATCAAGCACAAACAAATTCCATAAGATCAAAATACTGCCATGCACCTTCTCAGACCACAGTGGAATAACAATAAATATCATCACCAATAAGATCACCCCCAAAATCTACAAAGACATGGACACTAAACAGCATGATGCTGAACAACTCCTGGGTCAACACAGAAATCAAAACAGAAATTAAAATACTATTGGAAACAAATTAAAACAAACAAAGATACATCTTTCAAAAAAATTTTGGAATGTCATGAAACGAGTGCTAACATGGGAATTTAAACCTCTGTGCACACACATCAAGAAAAGAGAATGACCATCAGTTTAAAAACCTAAAAAAATCACCGAAGGGAGTTGGAAAGGCAAGAAAACCAAAGCCCTAACTTCAGCAGAAGAATCCAGATCACCAAAGCAAAAACCTATTTTCGGGACATAGAAGACAAACATACTATAGAAAAAAAATCAGTGAAATGAAAATCAGGTTCTTTGAAAGGATAAACAAGATTGATGGATCCCTAGCCTGATTGACAAAGAAAAAGAGAAAAAGCCCATATTAACACAATCAGAAACACAAAAGATCAAGTCAAAACTGATGATTATCTAAGAGTATTATGTACGCATGTGTGGAAGCATACTCAAAAACTTAAATGAAATGGAGGACTTTCTGACATCATACAACCTCCCATGGTTAAAACAAGAAGGAATTGAGACCCTAAACCAACCTATACCCACCCAGGAAATTTACTCCATAATAGGCAAACTACCAACAACAACAAAAAAAGCCCTTGACCAGATGGTTTTCCAACAGAATTCTACAAAACATATAAGGAGGAGCTGATATCAACCTACTGAAAGTATTGAAAGTATATGATGTCCATCCTACCAAAGACAATCTACAGATTTAGCACAATACCCATTAAATTACCAATATCATTCTTCTTAGACCTGAAAATGACAATGCAGACATTCACAAGGAAACATACATGACCACAAGTAGCCAAAATAATCCTCAGCAAAAGAACAAAGTGGGAGCTATCACACTTCTGCACTTTAAACTTTATTGTAAGGCTACAATAACCAAAACAGCCTGGTACTGGTACAAGTACAGGCATGTAGATCAATGGAACAGCATAGAGATTCTGGAAGCACAGTCTCAATTTCTCAACCAACTCATCTTTGAGAAAGCCTCCACTGGGTCGAGGGGATCCTTTTCATTCAGTGGTGATGGGAAAACTGGTTGACCACGTACAGAAGAATGATAGTACTTTTATCTATAACCATACACAAAAGTCAACTCTAAATGAATTAAAGACCTACATGCAAAATCTCAAAGTACAAAAATCTTGGAAAATTCAGGAGACACCCTGACAGAAATTGGAATAGGCAACCGATTCCTGATCGAAATCCCCAAAAGCCCAAGCCATAAGAGATAAGATAGACAAGTAAGACCTCATCAAACTGAAAATCTTCTGCAAAGCCAAATAAACCATTGAGAGAGTGAGTGACGAGACAGCTTACATAATGGGAAAAAATATTTGCAAACTGTATATCTGACAAAGGCCTAACATCCAGGATCTACAAGGAACTCCAATGTGCCAAAAGAAGAAAAAAAAGAAAATACCAGTCTTATTAGAAAGTGGGCAAAAGGTATGATTAGACATTTCTCAAAAGAAGACATACAGACAGCCAGGAGACACATGAAAAAGTGGTCAGCCTCCCTTATCATCAGAGAAATGCAAATCAAAACCACTAAGATATCCTCGAACTTCAGTCAGGATGACATTATTAATAATAACTCAAAAGACAACAGGTGCTGGAGAGGATGTGGAGAAAAGGGAATGCTTCTACACTGTTGGTGGTAACGTAAACTAGTTCAACCTCTGGGGAAACTGGTGATTTCTAAAAGATCTAAAAATCAACCTTTTATATGACCCAGCAATCCCCCTTCTGAGAATATACCCCGAGGAACTCAAATCATTCTACAAAAACGATACCTGTGTACAAATGTTTTTTGCAGTACTCTTCACAATAGCAAAAACATGGAACCCACGGTGCTGCCTACCAAAAGTGGACTGGCTAAAAAAATGTGGTGCATATATATGATGGAATATTATGCAGTCATAAAGGACAAATTTATGGACTTTGCAGGAACTTGGATGGATTTAGAGTCTATCATACTCAGTGATCTATCACAGAAGCAAAGAACTGAGTACCACATGTTTTTACTCATAAGTGGACCATAAACATTTTTCAAAATACAATAAGAAAGGGATTGGTAGTAGCAGGTCACTGCCTGGGGAGGGAGGAAAGGGTAGGGCACATAACATTAATAAAGGTACCTGATTACAAACCAGGTGAACTGAGGACCAATGGGAGATCCACAGTTCACCTGTACGATGACCACTTATGTACCTAGCCCTGAATTGTGCCCCACGTCTTTAAAATAAAATAAATAATGATAATAATTAAAAATACAGTTAGAATGAAAATAAAAGAAGAAAAAGCTGGGGGGGGGCCTCACAATTCTTCCTTAGTGAATTGTTTTTTGCCTGATTGTAGAATATTTCATTTTACTGAAAGAGCCCCAAATGTTGGCAATAAAGCCATTTTTCTTCGTACATACTCTAATGACAGCTATGGTTTTATGTGGATCAAGTATGAGCCAGGCTTATGTTATGTGATAAACTATTTTCACTTGTTAAATAAGAATTATTCGTGGCATAATACCACTGGAATTAAGCCACTGAAGGAACTGCAAAGCCATATCAGTATCATCTCAGTATCTTCCCAATAGATCTCTGTGGCAATGGATAGAAACATTTCATTTTATTAATTTCTTTTTACTGACAAGAACAGACTTCTTTTTTACTGCTTTTTTTAAATTATAAAGATGTGGGGTACAATTCAGGTTTAGGTATACAAATGTTGATTATGCAGGTACCCTTGTTGATAAGGTGTGATCTTCCCTCCTCTAGCAGTTTCCCTCAACTACCAATCCTACACCTCTCTCCCAACAGTTTCCCACTACTGCCAATCATTTTCTTATAGTATTATAATTGTTCAAAGTACGCTTATGAGTGAGAACATATGGTACTCTGTTCTTTGTTTCTGTGATAGATTACTGAGTATGATCGACTCTAAATCCCTCCAAGTTGCTGCAAAATCCATGGTTGCTCTTCTTTATGGCTGCATAATATTCCATTGTGTATATGTACCACATTTTTAAAATCCAGTCCAACTTTGATGGGCAGCACAGTTGATTCCATGTTTTTGCTGTTGTGAATAGTGCTGCAATAAACATATGTGTGCAGGTGTGATTTTTTTGGGTTCCTCCGGGTATATTCCCAATAGAGGAATTGCTGGGTCATATGGAAGGTCAATTTCTAGTTCTTTCAGAAATCGCCACACTGTCTACCAAAGAGACTGCACTAGGTTTCATTCCCACCAGCAGTGTAGAAGTGTTCCTTTTTCTCCACATCCTCGTCAACATCTGTTGCTGTTTGTTTTATTATTGATGGCCATTATTACTGGAGTTAGGTAGTATCTCAGTGTGGTTTTGATTTGCATTTCTCTGAATGATTAGTGAGACTGAGCACTTTTTCATGTGTCTGTTGGCTGCAAGAATAGACTTCTATAAAAGAAACTCACTTATTGTTGAAGATTATCAGAGTCAACACAAACTCTTAATCTCTACATTATACCAATCTGCTACTCACTAGATTGAAGGATTTATCAGAATGTTTCAGGGCACTTGAAAAAGAGAGATTTTCATTTTTCTTTAAATTAAAAATTGCTGTAGTGTTAATGGTTTACTACTATGGTACCTGAATTTATGTATTGTAATGTTTTAGAATTGTGATGAGGATATAAATGAATTAGAGTTATAAAGCCACTTTTTCTCAGAAACTTTTTTGTCAAACATATCATATCATTTTTCATATATATGCCATATTTTATATTTGTCAGAGATGCCAAAAAGGTATACACATTTTAAGAGATGTTGGCTGGGCTCAGTGGCTCAGCTTGTAATCCCAGTACTTTGGGAGGCCAAGTGGAGTGGGTTGCCTTAGCCTGCGGGGTTGCGTTCAGCCTGGGCAACTTGATGAGACCTTGTCTCTACATTAAATTACAAAAAATTGCCAGGCATGGTATTGAGTGCCTGTAGTTCTGGCTACTTGGAAGGCTGAGGTGGAGGTATTGCCAGAGCCCAGCTTTTTGGTGCTGGGGTGGCCGTGAGTGTGCCACTACCCTCCAGCCTGGGTGACAGAGTGAGACTCCAACTAAAAAAAGAGAGAGATGTTAAGAGATGTTTGCTGTAATCAGAAGTATCTGGATGTTGATGGTAACCACTTTGAGCACCTCTTGCAATTGCAGAAGTTATACGCAGCTTGTATTACAATTTTAATACAGTTTTTTTTCCTTTCTTAAAATGTGTTTACCATTTTTGGCACCATCTGTACGTTACCCATAAGGATTATCTCAAACCATCAAGTGTCTGAAAAAGTAAGTATCTTGGAAATGACTATCTTAACATTTATTCATACTGTTAGCTAAAGAAAATCTCATATCAGAAATGAAGGATAATAGCATTTCGATAGGTGAACACCAAATTTGTGAAAGATTTATTTGAAATTAGAAATTAAAGGTACAGTATTTTCCCCTGCACTCCTTTTATTTTATTTTATTTTTTTTTGAGTTGGAGTCTCACTCTGTCACCCAGACTGGAGTGCAGTGGCTGCTCCCGGCCACTGCAGCCTCGACCTGCTGGGCTCTGGCGATCCTTCTGCCTCAGCCTTCCAAGTAGCTGGAATTACAGGCATGTGCTACCATGCCCGGCTGATTTTTTTGATTTATAGTAGAGATGAGGTCTCGCTGCCCAGGCTAGGGAGCAAGGGAATGTAATAAAACGTTGCTGTAGGCACTGGCTGACCACAAAATAGTAGAGATACATGCAGAGCACTCAGCAACTAGAAGAATATTTTGGAAGTTGCCCTGGGTCTTCCTATCAGTAGGAACTATGCGGTCCTATTTGGTTTTTCCCACTTACTGCAGGTGTATATTGAAATGTGCAAACTATCTAAAAGTCAATCAAATAAGGATGAAATTATGAAAGTCACACCTATTATCTTGTCCCTTAAAAACAACACTTTCTATGTGAACTCTTGGATTTTTAGAGAAAGGAGTATAAACTCCAAAAAGCAATCCTTACATTCCCATCTCTCTTTCAAGGGAATTGCCTAGTAGGGGATCTATGAGTGTGACGTGCTTCTTTTGATTATTTTTTCACTTCAACCCATCCACATGTAATCAGATCATACATAAGAAGAGTGAAGAGGCCATAATAGTGTTGTTCTGGAGACCATCCTGGAGCAAACATTTCATGAAATTATCCAAGGAAACTTCCCTCATCTCATCAGAGATGTGACCTTTCAAACAAAAAAAATTCAGAAAAGCCCTTCAAGACATCAAGTGAGACGACCAACTCCAAGACACATAGTAATTTGCTTATACAAAGTAGTTATAAAAGAAAAAATCCTAAGGACAGCAAGGGAAAAGGTCAGACTACCTACCAGGGAAGATCAGTGAGAATAGCAGCAGACTTATCTACAGAAACTCCATAGGCTAGAAGAGACTGGAGTCCAATCTTCAAAGTTCTCAAAGATAAAAAATTTCAACCAAGAATTTCCTACCCAGCTAAGCTAAGATTCATCAGTGATGGAAAATTCAAATAATTCCCAGATATATGATCCCTAACAGTTGATATAACCTCCAGACCAGCTCTATAAGAAATGCTTAGAAAGTATTAAGCAAAGAAGAAAGGGGAAAAAAAAAAGAATGATCATGCTTTTCCCAAGAATGCAAAAAAAAGGATTAAAAACATCCACATATATCAACCCCCAAATCAAAAGAAAACCCACACACAAATAAACAAATAAGAACAACAAACCCTATAATAACCTCATGACTGGGATAAACTCTCACATCTCAATAAATAGCCTGAATGTGAATGGACTAAATGTACCACTGAAAAGACATAGAATGACAAAATGGATATAAAAACATGATACAACAAAATGCTGTCTCCGGGAGACTCATTTCACCAAAATGGACACATACATGCTCAAAGTAAGAGGATAGGAAAAAAAATTTCAGGTGAACAGAACACAAAAGACAGCCAGAGTTGCAATCTTAATATCAGACAAAATATTATTTAAGTTGACAAAAAATAAAAAAGATACAGAAGATCACTACATACTGATAAAAAGTTCAATCCATCAGCAAGACATATCCATCCTAAACATATATGTACCCTACATAGGAGAACCAATCTTTATAAAGTATCTTCTAGGCAAACTAAAAAAAAGATGGTGACTCATACTATCATTGCTGAGGTCTTTAATATCTCACTAACTACCCTAGATAGATTATTAAAGCAAAAATATCAACAAGGAGATTCAGAACCTCAAGTTGATGCTTGACCAAATGGACTTAATAGATACCCACAGAACACTCCAACCAACAAGCATGGAATATGCATTCTACTCATCACCACATAGAATGTACTCCAAAATCAACCATGTCCTTAGACATAAATCAAGCATAAACAAATTTCATGAGACTGAAATAAAATACTCCATATACATCCTCAGATTAAAGGGGAATAAAAATAAACATCAGCACCAACAAAGCTCCCCCAAAACCCACAGAGACACAGACACTAAACTGCATAATGCTGAACATCTCCTAGGTCAACACAGAAATCAAGGCAGGAATTATAAGATTTCTGGAAACAAATGAAAATAAAGACACATCTTATTCAAACTTCTGGGATGCCATGAAATCAGTACTGAGAAGGGCATCCAATTTTTGTGAACAAACATCAAGAAAATGGAAAGATCATAAGTTAAAAGTCAAATAAATCACCCAGGGAAGCTGGAAAGACAAGACCACCAAAGCCCTGACTTCAGCAGAAGAATCCAGATCACCAAAGTAAGAACCCAAATACAGGATATAAAAGACAAAAATAGCATAGAAAAAAATCAACAAAACAAAAAGCTGGTTCCTTGAAAGGATAAACAAGATTGATGGATTCCTAGCCAGTTTAACAAAGAAAAGGAAGAAAAAGCCCAAATAACCACAACCAGTCCTCAACAAGATTCTAGCAAGTTTGATCAAAAAACACACCTCAAAAATCAGCCACAGTGAAAAAGTAGGCTTCATCCCTAGTATGCAGGGATGGTTTAACATTCGTGAGACCATAAATGTAATTAAATACATCAACAGAAGTAAAAACAAAAACCACATGATTTTATCATTAGATGCAGAAAAAACTTTTGATAACATGCAGCATCCCTTCTTGATAAAAACCCTCAAACACCAAGGTACAGAAGGAACATACCTCAAAATAGTAAGTGCCATCTATGATAAACCCACAGCTAACATATTGCTAAATGGACAGAAGCTGGAGACATTTCCCCTGAAAACTGGGACAAGACAAGACTGCCCACTCTCTCCCCTCTTGTTCAACATTGTGTTGAAAGTCCTAACTAGGGCAATTAGACAACATAAGGATATCGGGGATATCCAGATAGGAAAAGAGGAAGTCAACTTATCACTCTTTGCTGATGATATGATCCTATACCTCAAAAATTTAAAAGCATCTGCCAAAAACCTGCTTGCACTGATAAAGGACTTGACAAAGTCTCAGGGTACAAAATACATGTGCAAAGACAGTTGCATTCTTATATATCAACAACAGGCAGGCAGAGAACCAAAGAGAAAGCATAATCTCATTCACAGTAGCCATAAAAAAGGGAAATCCCTCAGCATCTTCCTAACCAGAGAAGTGAAAGATGTTTACAATGAGAACTAGAAAACACTGCTCAAAGAAATCCAAGAAGACACAAACAAATGGAAAAATATTCCATGCTCATGGATAGGAAGAATCAACATTGTTAAGATGTCTATCCTACCAAAGGCAATCTACAGATTCAGTGCAATACCCATTAAGTTACCAACACCGTTCTTCTCAGACCTGGAAATGACAATACAGAAATTCATATGGAAACATAAACGACCATGAATAGCCAAAACAATCCTTAGCAAAAGAAACAAAGCAGGAGGTGTCACACTTCCAGACTTCAAATTTTACTATAAGGCTACAGTAATCAAAACAGTCTGGTATTGGTACAAGAACACACATATAGACCAATGGAACAGGATAGAGATTCTGGAAGCAAAGTCTCAATTTCTCAACCAACTCATCTTTGACAAAGCCTCCAACAATAACCACTGGAGAGAGGAGAACCTATTCAGTAAATGATGCTAGGAAAACTGGCTGATCACATGCAAAAGATTGAAACAGGACCCCTACCTATCACCATACACAAAAATTTACTCTAAGTGGATCAGAGACCTAAGCGTAAAACCTCAAATTATAAGAGTCATAGAAAAAGAGAAGACACCCTTATGGAAATTGGAGCTGGCAACCAATTCCTGATCAAACCCTAAGTGTCCATACCATAAGAAGTAAAACAATCAAGTGGGACCTCATCAAACTATGAGCTTCTGTAAAGCAAAAGAAATCATCAAGAGAGCAGGGAGATAGTCACATAATGGGAAAAAATATTTGCCAACTATATATCTGACAAAGGCCTAGCATCTAGAATCTACAAGGAACTCAAACGCACCAAAAAGAAAAAAACAGCCCCATTCAAAAATGGGCAAAAGATATGAATAGACACTTCTCAAAATAAGACATACAGGCAGTCAAAAGACACACGAAAAAGTGTTCAACCTCACTCACCATGAGAGAAATGCAAATCAAAACCACGTTGAGATACCACCTCTCCCCAGTAAGAATGGACATCATTAATAAAACAAAGAAGTACAGATGATGGCGAGGATGCAGAGAAAAAGGAACACTTCAACACTGCTGGTGGGAAGGCAAACTAGTACAACCTCTTTGGAAGACAGTGCATCGATTTCTGAAAGAACTAGAAATTGACCTTCCATATGACCCAGCAATAATCCCCCTACTGGAAATATAGTCAGAGGAACTCAAATCATTCTACAAAAAAGATACTTGCACATACATGTTTTTTGCAGCTCTATTCACAATAGCAAAAACATGGAACCAACTATGTTGCCCATCGAAGCTGGACTGGATAAAAAAATGTGGTACATATACACAATGGAATATTATGCAGCCATAAAGATGAGCAAACATATAGACTTCACAGCAACTTGGATGAATTTAAAGTCGATCATACTCAGTGATCTATCACAGAAACCAAGACTTATGTTCTCATAAGTGGACCTTGAACAATTATCATAATACAATAAGAAAGGGATTGGCAGTCGTGGGAAACTGCCAGGGGAGGGGGGCTGGGATTGGCAGTTGTGGGAAACTGCTAGGGGAGGGAGGGGCACACGTCATCAACGAGGGTACCTGTATAATGAACATTTGTAGACATAACCCTGAATTGTACCCCACATCTTTAAAAAAAATGCACACAACCAGAAATACAAAAGATCAAATCACAATGAAACCTGGAGGAATACAATAAATTATCAGAAATAACTATGCATACCTGTATGCAAACAAACTTGAAAACCTAACTGAAATGAAGGACTTTCTGGCATCACACAACCTCCCAAGTTTGAAACAAAAAGAAATTGAGACATTGAATAGACCACTAACAACCGGGAAAATCAACTTTGTCATAAGAAAACTACCCACACAAAAAAAGTCCTGGACCAGACGACTTTCCAGCGGAGTTCTATAAAACATAAAAGGAAGAACTGATAACAATCCTATTGAAAGTATTCCAAGCAATCGGAAAGTCAGAACACTCCTCAAATCCTTTTATGAAGCTTACATCACACTGATACCCAAACCAGGTAAAGATCTAACAAAGAAATAGAGCGACAGGTCAATATCCCTGATGAACATAGATGCAAAAATACTCAACAAGATCTTGCAAATCAGATCCAATAATACATCTTGAATTCATCCACCATGACCAAGTAAGCTTCATCCCTGGTATACAAGGCTGGTTCAACATCTACAAGACCTTAAATGTAATTAAATACATCAACAGATGTAAAAATAGGAATCACATGATTATATCATTAGACACTGACAAAACTTTAGATAAAATCCAATATCCCTTCTTGATAAAAGCCCTTGAACACCTAGGCATAGTAAAAGACATTTACAATAAACCCACATACAACATATTTATAAATGGACAAAAATTGGAAACATTTACCCTGAAATCTGGAACAAAATAAGGTTGTCCACTTTCACTCCTCATGTTCAACATAGTGTGAAGTCCTAGCTAAAGCAATCAGACAAGAGTAGGAAATCCAACTAGGAAAAGGGGAAGTCAAGTTTTCCCTCTTTGCTGACGATATGATTCCATGCCTCGAAAATCAAAGAGAATCTGTCAAAAATCTTCTTGCACTGATAAAGGACTTTGGCAAAGTCTCAGGATACAAAATCAATGTGCAGAAGACAATTGCATTCTTATACATCAACAACAAATAGGCAGAGAACCAAATAAAAAACATAATCCCATTCATGATAGCAACAACAACAACAAAAATGAAATACCTCGACATCAACCTAACCATATAAGTGAAAGACCTTTACAATGAAAATTACAAAACACTGCTCAAGAAAATCAAAGATGAAACAAGCAAATGGAAAAATATTTCATGCTCATGGATTGGAAGAATCAACATTGCTAGGATGTCCATCCTA
Organism: Carlito syrichta; assembly: GCF_000164805.1. Taxonomy (NCBI): domain Eukaryota; kingdom Metazoa; phylum Chordata; class Mammalia; order Primates; family Tarsiidae; genus Carlito; species Carlito syrichta. The sequence continues at coordinate 97,096 of NW_007253987.1, forward strand.
CCCAAGGCAATCTACAGATTTAATACAATATGCATTAGTTTATCGGCATCATTATTCTGAGACCTGGAAACAATACAGACATTCATGTGGCAACATAAATGGCCATGAATACTCAAAGAACTCCTCAGCAATAGAAACAAATTGGGAGGTACAATAATCAAAACAGTTTAGTATCAATACAAGGACAGGCATATAGACCAATGGAATAGGATAGAGATTCTGGAAGCAAAACCTCAATTTCTCAACCAACCCATCTTTGACAAAGCCTCGAATAGCAATTACGGGGGAGAAGGGAATTTATTTAGTAACCGGTGCTGGGAAAACTGGCTGACCATACGCGGAAGATTAAAACAAGACCACTACCTATCACCATACACAAAAATCAACTCTAAATGGATCAAAGACCTAAAGAAAAACCTCAAACTATAATAACCTTAGAAAATGCAGGAGACACCCTTATGGAAACTTGAACTGATAACCAATTCCTGATCAAAAATCCAAATGCCCAAGCCATAAGAGATAAGATTGACAAGTGGGACCTCATCAAACTGAAATGTTTCTGCAAAGCAAAGTAAACCATCAAGAGAGCAGGGAGTTGGCCCACAAAATGGGAAAAAAAATTTGCCAACTCTTTATCTGACAAAAGTCTAACGTTTAGGATCTACAAGAAACTCAAATATGCCAAAAAGAAAAAACCAAACAGCCCCATTAAAAAGTGGGCAAAAGATATGAATAGACACTTCTCAAAAGAAGACATGAGAGCAGCCAACAGATACATGAAAAAACATTCAGTCTCACTAGTCATCAAAGAAATGCAAATTAAAACCACACTGAGATACCACCTAACTCCAGTCAGGATGGTCATCAACAACAACTCAAAAAACAACAGATGCTGGAGAGGATTCGGGGGAAAGGGAATACTTCCACACTGTTGGTAGGAACGTAAACTAGTACAACCTCTGTGGAAAACAGTGTGGCCATTCCTAAAAGATCTAAAATTCGACCTTCCATATGACCCAGCAATTCCCATTCTGGAAATATACCCGGAGGAACGCCAATCACTCTATTAAAAATAACTTGCCCACACATGTTTACTGCAGCACCGTTCACAATAGCCAAAACATGGAACCAACCATGCTGCCATCGAAAGTGGACTGGCTAAAAAAATTGTGGTAAATATACATGATGGAATATTACACAACCATAAAGAAGGACACAATTATAAACTTCACAATAACTTGGATGGACTTAGAGTCTATAATACTTAGGGATCTTTCACAGAAACAAAGAACCTAGTACCACATGCTCTCGCTCTTAAGCAGACCCTGAGCAATTATCATAACACTCTAAGGAAGGAAACGGCAGTACTTGGAAACTGCCAGGGGAGGGAGGGCACACTTCATCAATCAGGGTACCTGTTCTCAAACCAGGTGAAGCAGGCACCAAAATGAGGCCCAAACTTTATCTGGACAATGAGCATTTGTAGATCTAACCCTGAATTGTGTCCCAAATCTGTAAAATAAACAAACAAACAAATAACCAAGATTCAATCATTTAAAAAATACTATTGTTCTGGTTGAGGTGAGGGGGAACGAGGGTATCGGTGAGTCCACTAGTTGGTTCCCTACATCAATGCACCCACCTTGACTCACTCTTCCATGGTCTTGAGTGCTTAAAGAAGATAGTTCAAAAACTGTGCAGAATTTTCTCTTAACTGCATTTATTGGTATTGTTTTGTCAGGATTGCACTTATATGTGTAGACTCCCACATCCAGTGACTGATTAAAAAAAAATAATAGAAAACATTCTTTGAGTCTAACGATCTTGAAGTCAATAATGCACATGTTTTTTGATTGTAGATTTAGTTTTCAAAGTTTTAAATGAAGAGTCCCTTACTGCTAATTTATGAGAAAACCTGTTTTCCCATGTCTTTGTCAATCCTTGTTGTGGTCTATCTTTTTCATTATAGTTGTTCTAGAGTGCAGGTAGTGGTATCTCACTGTGATTTTTCCAATTTGCATTTCTCTAATGATGTTGAGAATCTTTTTACGTGTCTATCAGTTATTTCTATACCTTCTTTGGTAAAATATCTCTTTAAATCTTCTGCACATTTAACAAAAATGGGTATTATCTTATTATCGAGTTGATACAAGTCTTTAATCACTTTTAACAAAAATTGTTTTATTATTGAATTGATGTAAGTCTTTAATCAGAATATGATTAGCAAACATTTTCTTTCTGTCGCTTGCCTTTTCTTTCCCTAACAGAGACATTTTTATCCCAATTTTAAAAATTTTGATAAAGTTCAACGTATCAATTTCTTCTTCTATGAGTTGTACTCGTGGTGTCACATCTTTGCTTAACCCAAAGACACAAAAATTTTGCCTATGTTTTGTTCTAGAGATCATACAGTTTTAGTTACATATAGTTTAGTTACATTTAGATTTGTAATTCATTTGAATTAATTTTTTTACTTGTGATGTGATGTAGGAACTAAATTCATTATTTTGCTTCTGTGTATTCAATGAAGCCAGAAGCATTTGATGAAAAAGTATTATTTTCCTCACTGAATTACTTTGAAAATGTTGTTGTAAATTGAGTAACCAGAAATGTAAGAATTTGTTTCTGGACTCCTAAGTGTCTTACACTGATCCACATGATTGCTCTTATGCCAGTACCACAGCGTTTAGATTGTTGTAGTGTTATGTTTTAAATTTGGGTCGTATAAGTATTCAAACTTTGTTCACCTTTTGAAAGTTGTTTTGGCTATTCAGGGCTTGCATTATTACTAAAATAAAATAAAATAAAATACCAACTTCAATACTGATAGAGATAGCACTGAATAAATAGTTCAACTGAAAAATAATTGGCATCTGGATCATATTAAGTCTTCTAGTGCGTAAACATGGAGCTTTTCATTTTTCTAGATTCTAATTTCTCTCAACAATGTTTTGAAATTTTCAGTGTGTGCTATACTTCTTTTATTAAATTTATTCTTTTTGTTTTGTTTTTGAGTTGGAGTCTCACTCTGTCACCCAGACTAGAGTGCAGTGGCTCCTCCTGGCCACTGCAGCCTTGACCTGCTGGGCTCCGGAGATCCTTCCGCCTCAGCCTTCCAAGTAGCTGGAACTACAGGTGTGTGCTACCACGCCCAGCTAATTTTTGATTTATTGTAGAGATGAGGTCTTGCCAAGTTGGTCAGGCGGGTCTCGAACCCACGGGCTCAGGCAATTCACTCACCTTGGCCTCCCAAAGCGCTGGGATTACAGGCTGAGCCACCAAGTCTGGCTGTTAAATTTACTTTTGGTTATGTTGAGGATGGATTTGCTTTCTTAATTTTCCTTATGGATCTGTATTGATAAGACATTTTTTCATGCTTCTTTCAAGATTTTCTTATTGTCTTTAATTTTTAAAAGTTTCACTATGATGTGTTAAGTATCACTCTCTATTCAATTATCTAACAAGGGAATCATTGAACTTTTAGGATGTGCAGATTAAAAAAAAGTCAATATAGAGTTTGAGAATTTAAGGCCATTATTTCTTCTAATATGTATATTTTTATCTCTTTCTTCTTCTTCCAGGACTTTCATCACACATACATTGGTATGCTTGATATGGTTCCACAAATATCTGAGGTTCTGCTTTTCTTTTTTTTTCTCCTCTCTATTTTTTTGTTTGGTATTTCTATTGACCTACACTCAAATGATTCTTTTTCTGCCATCCTGAATTCCTGTTAAGTCCTTCTAGTGAAACTTTTTAATACAGTTATTATACCTTTTACCTCCAGCATTTCCAAGTGATTCTTTGTTATAGTTTCCATTTCTTTATTGTGATAATCTATTTATTGAGATGCTATTGTCATACTTTCCCTCAATCCTTTAAACATAGTTTCTTTTAGGAATTTTCACATATGTATAACAGCTGCTTTGAAATCTTTTTTTTTCAGTCAATGGCTTTAATTTTAAATTTCATTTAACAAGAAAATTATTATTCTATAATGCTGAAATCTTTAGTAACTTTATAATTCAACAATTATACTAGCCATCAAATTTTTTTTCTAAGAAATTTGTACTTTTCTGGTTTCTTCCCTTTGCAGTGTTGAGAACCTGCAAAGAATTGTACAATTTTTTTCCTAAAGCAATTCCACTATTGAAGTTGGAATCTTCTGAATCCTACTTGCTCCCTTCCTTCAGTGTTAAGAATGCTTTTCTGATTCTCAAATGCTTAGTACATATATTCAACTATGGGGTGATTTATTAGTGCTTATATAGTAATTTATTTTTATAGAATATTGATCTCTTATTTTTTTACATTTTGAGAAAGCTTTGGTGATTTAAATTTATTTGGTATTTTCTTACACTGAAACTTAAAGGATTACTCATGGGATCTTATGAGCCTCAAATATCTGGTCTGAAACAATACTACTATGGAAAACTCAAGAAAAAAATATATACATGTCTCTCTCTCATACAGCATGTATGATGTTTATTATACATTTACCTAATCTAACAAAAACATTCTTTCGATGTTTGCTTAAGAGTTACATATTCAGTCTAGTAAAATTCCATAAAGCTACCTTGCGATTTGGCTAAAAGGATTTAATTTTTTTGAAAAGGATAATTTCAGAACCATGAAGCAAATCCAAACAGACAAGAATTAAACAAGGAAAGTAGGAACACTATGTGCAAACAGCTTGACAATAAATTAGACTTCAAGACTTTTGGCAGGGATAAGTATTCTATAAAGGAAAGCAGAAGTAAACAAATAAAAGACATTCAGATACGATGTGACCATGGGGGTGATGGCAGGAGCTTAAAACAATGACGACCATGAGCATCATCTATTACTGAAACTGCGTTGCCGCTTTCCATCTGAAATCAAAAGGAACTCGCTTGAAGAATCTGCCTGATCCATTTGGGACTCAAACTTGATGGAGGATCACATTTTGTCATGATCATCAATGCAGGTAAATTTGGCCAGGCCTGGTGGCTCACACCTGTGATCCCAGCATTTTGGGAAGCTGAGGCAGCAGGATCACTCCAGCCCAGAAGTTTGAGACCCGCCTGGGCAACATAGTGAGACTTGGTTTCTACAAAAAAAAAATAAAAAAATATTAGCCGGTCATGGTGGCACACACCTGTAGTCCCAGTTACTCAGGAGGCTGAGGCAGGAAAATCACTTGAGTCCAGGAGATCAAGATCACAGTGAGGGGTGATCATGCCACTGCTCTCCAGTCTGGGTGATGGAGTAATAGCCCAACTCAAAAGAAAAAAAAAGAACAGGCAAAATATATGAAACCAGATGTTTTATATTTATTCCTTCTGAACACCATGACTATTCTTTTGCCTACACACACAGACACACACACACACATGCATGAGATATATGATTTTCCTTAATAAGTTATTAAAAGGACCAATGTTTATAAGCACAATTCATGTATTTCACCCTCTCAATTCTCACCCCTGCCCCCGCCACGATTTCCTTTGAATAAATTCCCAAATTTTGAATTACTTGGGCAACGAGTGCCATTAATGATCTTTTAATTCATTTTGACAATTCTCTTTCAAAAATTTTTCATCAATTTAAAGCTCATTTAATAATGTATGAGTATTTTATTATATTTACCAATATTGACCATTATCTATTTCAATATTCATATTAATTTAATAGGATGATAGTCCTATTTTTATTTTCACCTCCTTGATGAGATTACAGTTGATTTTTAAATAAATTTATTATTCAGTTTAAATTCTTCTTTATGATTGGTCTTTTTCTAATATCAGTTAATATTTATTTTATTGTTACCTTAGTTTTTTCCTCTGATTTTCTTCAAAATGTCTTTGTATATAAAACATATCAACCACTTTTATGTCTTGTTAATGTCAAAACATTTCCCCCAGGTTTCTGTTGCATTATAATGTTTCATTTTGAATTTTTTCTATTGCATTTATTATATTAGAAAGTTACTCCTCCAGTCTGAGCAACACAGCAAGACCTCTTCTCTACAAAAAAAAAGTAAAAAACTTAGCGGGGCATGCTGGTGTAGACCTGTAGTCCTAGTTACAGGAGGCTGAGGATTGCCTGAGCCCAGAAGGTCAAAGTTGCAGTGAGCTGCGATCATGCCACTGCACTCTAGCTTAAGCGAGAGAGTGGGACACTGACTCAAAAAAAAAAAAAAAAAAACACCTGAAAGAAACACCACAAAAACTCCAACAAAAGCTGGTCCTCATGAGACTGATGAAATATTCAACTAATTTTAGTCAATATTTTATGTTTCAAACTATTATTTTTATTTAACTATTTAATGTAACAGAATGTAGAAACATTGGTAATATTACGCAAATGTCAGAAAATAATTTTATTTTCATCCACAATGACTGAGTCACGTATTCTTTTCCCCACTGACTTTTGTGCAAAATTTATATATATATAAGTGTGTGTGTGTGTATACATATTATATATATATATATTTCTCCCATTATCCTTTATTCTATGAGCTAGGATTTGTTTCTGCCTTATTTGGACTCCTTTACTGGCTTATTTGTCTATTCTTTTTTTGTGCCATCACCTATAGCTAACACCTTTTTGTTATTCACTTCCCCTTTCCATCTTTCAGATGAATATTGAATTAATTAAAGTTAAATTTAAAACAAGAATTGTTAACTTGGGTGAGATTTTGCTAAACAAATTAAATAAATTTGTTTATTTAATTTCTATTATTTTACTCGTCTCGATTTTTCAACTGAATTTTTATAGTTTCCTCCCTTTTTGCAATTTTTGCTGTTGTTGTAAGTTCTTGCAGGTTTATTACTCGTATTGCCGGTTTTCATTCATAAGTAGAATGTCATTTTACCTTCTAATGTGTCTTATGGCATTTTTATTTATTTATTTTTTTATCAGTATTTTTAATTTTGATATTGTGGGGTACAGTTTAGGGTTAGGTATACAAATATGCTTCGTTCAGGCACCCTTGTTGATAAGGGGTGTCGCCCCGTTCCCAGAAAGATATTGACTACCGTTAATCTCAACTCCCTTCCCCTGCCCCTCATAGTTTCCCACCACTGTCAGTCTTTTTTTGGTAGTATTATGGTGGATGTTCAAAGTCCACTATATGAGTGAGAACATGTGATACTCAGATCTTTGTTTCTATGAGAGATCACTCGGTATTATTGACTCTAGTTCCATCTAGGTTGTTGCGAAATTCATGATTTTGTTCTTTTTTATGGCTACATAGCATTCCATCATGTATATGTACCACATTTTAAAATCCAGTCCTCTTTTGACGGGCAGCATGGTTGGTTCCAGGTTCTTGCTATTGTGAACAATGCTGCGATCAACATTCGTGTGCAGGTATCTTTTTGATAGAGTGATTTGAGTTCTTCAGGGTATATTCCCAGAAGGGGGATTGTGGGGTCACATGGGAGGTCGATATTTAGAGATTTTAGGAATCGCCACACTGCTTTCCACAGAGGTTGCATTAGTTTACACTCCTACCAACATTGTTCCCTTTTCGCCATACCCTCTCCAGCAACTGTTATTTTTTGAGTTATTGATAATTGCCATTCTGACTGGAGTTAGGTGGTATCTCAGTGTGGCTTTGATTTGCATCTTTCTGATGATTAGTGAGGTTGAACATTTCTTCATGTGTCTGTTGGCTGCTTGGATGTCTTCCTTTGAGAAATGTCTGTTCATATCTTTTGCCCACTTTATAATGGGGTTGTTTGTTTTTGTCTTTTCAGCACATTTGAGTTCCTTGTAGATCCAAGATATTAAGCCTTTGTCAGACCTGGAGTTGGCAAATACTTTTTCCCAGTCTGTGGGCTGTCTCCCTGCTCTCTTGATGGTTTCTTTGGCTTTGCAGAAGCTTGTCAGTTTAATGAGGTCCCACTTGTCTATCTCATCTCTTATGGCCTGTGGGTTTTGGGTTTTGTTCAGGAATTGGATGCCAGTTCCGATTTCCATGAGGGTACATCCTTCATTTTCTAAGGTTCTTATGGTTTGAGGTTTTACATTTAGGTCTCTGAACAATTTGGAGTTAATTTTTGTGCATGGGGATAGATAGGGGTCCTGTTTCAATCTTCTGCATGAGGTCAGCCAGTTTTCCCAGCACCATTTACTGAATAGGTTCTCCTCTCCCCAGTGGTAGGTGGTGGAGGCTTTGTCGAAGATGAGTTGGTTGAGAAATTGAGGTTTTGCTTCTGGAATCTCAATTCTATTCCATTGGTCTATATGCCTGTTCCTATACGAGTACCAAGATGTTTTGATGATTGTAGCTTTACAGTAAAGTTTGAAGTCTGGTAATGTGATACTGCCTGCTTTGTTTTTTTTTGCTGAGGATTGTTCTTGCTATTCTTGGTCGTTTGTGTTTCCATATGAATTCCTGTGTTGTTTTTTCTAGGTCTGAGAAGAATGTTGCTGGTAATTTGATGGGTATTGCGTTGAATCTGCAGATTGCCTTAGGTAAGATGGACATCATTAACATATTGAAAACAATGTCAGTAATAGGAAAATTTAAAACCTGAAGGTGGTACACTTTAATAAGATTGTAAAGTCCTGTTCATATTGTTTAAATGCTGTCTTAAGGGAACACCAATATTTTAGTGAGATTGTTGCCCTTAGAAAGAAATCTACTCCTTTTCCAGATATCTGGAATAATAAGAGTAGAACGAGGGTTGAATTGGTTGAGATACATGACCCACTATTTGAAGATTTATATCACTTACTAGATTGTAGAACTGAAGTTATGTGCCACAAATTGGCTTTTAACCAATTATCACACTCTATCTTTTAGCATTATTATTTTTTCTTTTTATATATTTTGTATATTTGTAAAATAAGCTATTTTTTATTGGTATAAATTTATGAGGTACAAGTGTAATTTCGTTACATGAATATGTTGCATAGTGGTGAACGCAGGGATTTCAGTATATCCACCATCAGCATAGTATACATTGTCCCCAGCAAATAATTTGTCATTGTCCACCCCTTCCTACCCTCAACCCTTCTGAGTCTTCATTGTTTATCATTCCACACTTGCCTCCATGTGCACACATAATTTAGCTGGCATTTGTAGCGGGAATGTTCAATATTTGACTTTCTGTTTCTGAGTGATTCATTTAGGATAACGGGCTCCAGCACCACCTAGGCTTTTAAAAAAGACACGAGCTCTTTCTTTTTTATGACTGAGTAGTATTCCATACTGTATATATAACACATTTTCTTTATCCAGTCATCTTTTGACAGACACTTGGGTTGACTCTACAACTCTGCTATTGTGAATAGTGCAGTGATAAACATATGGCAGCAAGTATCTTTCTAATATAATAATAATTTTTGAAGTATGTGCCCAGTAGTGGGATTTCTGGGTTGAACAGTAGTTCTATTTTCAGTTCTTTGAGGACTCTCCATACTGTTTTCCACAGAGGTTGTGCAATTTACGTTCCCACCCCTGGTGTGTAAGTGTCCCTTTTCCCCTACATCCTCACCAACCCGCAATTTTTTGTCTATAAAGAGTCATTTATCATCTCCCAAGACTTCCTGGCTATGAATCTTTGTTCATGCACTTAACCTGTGCAGAGCTCCCCTTTTCTTCTGTTTTATTTTTTTTCTTCTCCAATTCATAGGTTCTTTTTCAGAATTAACTAAAATGCCAACTTATCCATGAAGTCTTCTCTAATGCTTTTAAACAAAAATAACTCTTCTCCGAGCTGTCAAGCCCGTTGGCTTTTTTTGGTGTGTCGGTGAGGGTGTTTTGGTAAGATGAGGCTGGATAATCGACTTTGAACTTGGGCCACAAAGAAAATGTCTAAGGTAGCTCATAAGAGGAATGAGAATGGAGAGCTCAGCAGGAGGCAAGAAGGTTTCAACTCTTCAGGACCCTTACTGCAAAGACTCAAGGACAGTCATTTCCTATCCTTGGATTCGCTTACTCGAAGGTTAAAGGCTCGGCGGGGAGCGTCTGACTGGTCTTGCTGGCATCAAGCATTCACAGCTTGGGTCCCAAAAAGCAGGGCGGACAATGAATGGGCCCATCAAGACTGGACACACCAAAGCAACGAGAACGAGGCAGTCCTCCCGTGTAAAACAGGGAATTTAGGCAACAAAACAGGGGGCTACTATGAATGAAAGGTGTCCTCTCTCACTTTGGATGGGGAAGCTTAGTTGTCAATATGAGAGCACTGAAAGTGGAGCATGTGAGAAGTGACAAGATCATGAGGAGGAAGACCTTTCGAATGAGGCCGGTGCCCTCGCAAAAGAGGCCCCAGAGGGCCGCTTTGCTCCTTCCACCGTGAGAACACAGAGAGGAGACATCAACTGTGAACCAGGAAACGGGCTCTCACCGGACCCAAAGTTTGCCAGCGCCTTGGACTTGGACTTCCCGCTTCCAGAACCATGAGAAGCAGGTTTCCATTATTTGTGAGCTACCCAGCTTATGGTACTTTGTTAGAGCAGACCAAACTGACTAAGACACACCTTCATTTATATTCATTTTACTCAGTTCTTAAGGTATTGATTATTTTTGTAAATTTGTTTTTATTTTATTTTGTTTTTTGAGTCGGAGTCTCCCTCGGTCACCCAGACTGGAGGGCAGAGGCCACTCCCGGCCACCGCAGCCTCGGCCTGCTGGGCTCCGGCCACCCTTCCGCCTCAGCCTTCCAAGTCGCCGGAATGACAGGCAGGCGCTACCACGCCCGGCTGATTTTTTGATTTATGGTAGAGAGGAGGTCTCGCCAAGTTCCCCAGAGGGGTCTCGAACCCACAGGCTCAGGCCATCCACTCACCTCAGCCTCCCAAAGTCACGGGATGACAGGCTGAGCCACCGAGCCTGGCGTATTTTTTATTCTTCATCTTTATTTGTATTTAAATTGTTCCATTCCTGGTGTGCTTTTTTTCTGTTCATAAAACATTTTCGATTCTTTAGAATTTAATTGAGGTTTAAAAAATAGCAGAGTTATTTTCTAATAGATATATCTTATTTCTCTTCTCCTGGAGGTCTGTAATGAATGAGAATAAATTGGGAGAAAAGACATATAATGTTTCTGGTTAGATTATGAATTTAATCACTGTTGCCTCTGGACAAAAATTGTCTCTTCACGTGCAGATTTTTATTGATTCAGCGATTAAAAAAAAAAAAACACATAAGTACCTCCTGTTGACATTTTAGGAATTTGAGCGGAAGGACAAAGACCTTGAACTCGCAATCTGGTAGGGCGTTGGAAAAACCTGCAGACCAACAGTTCCCATGCCAAGTGGGAGGATGTCTTGGGGGCATGAACAGGACACTGTGACAGTGGATGTGTGGCATAGCAACCCAATCTGGGGCTATAGAACACAAATAGTGTCCTGGAGGTGGAAGCCAGCAACAAATTGAGTCTTGAAGGTCATAAAATTATCCAGCTAAACAGGGATAGATAATTCCAGAAATTCTTTGGGCAAAAGCATGTAGGCATATGAAGGCATAATATATGTAGGGAATTACACATATCTAATTGCTCTTATCTTACTTCATTTCATTTGTTTGACTAATTTATATAGAACTTAGTATGAGTCAGGATCTGTTCTAAGTGTTTTATAAGTTTTAATTCATCCAAGGACCTTTAACGCATATTTAGAACTGGGGTTGGCAAATAAACAGCCTTCAGATCAAATGTTTTTGAAAATACAGTTTTTTTTTTTGAGTTGGAGTCTCACTTTGTCGTTCAGACTGGAGTGCAGTGGCTGCTCCCGGCCACCTCAGCCTCGACTTCTGGGCTCCGGCGATCCTTCTGCCTCAGCCTTCCGAGTAGCTGGAATTACAGGCGTGCGCTACCACACCTGGCTGATTTTTGATTTATTGTAGAGATGAGGTCTTGCTGCCCAGGCGGCTCTCGAACCCACAGGCTCAGGCAATCCACTCACCTCAGCCTCCCAAAGGCACGGGATTACAGGCTGAGCCACTGAGCCCGGCTGTAAATACAGTTTTATTGGACACAGTCATGCTCATTTTTTTTACATAGTATCTGTAGCTGCTTTGATGTGATGGTCCCCAAAGTCTACAAAGATATTGCTATCTGGCTCTTTATCTGAAAAGTTTGCAATCCCTAGTATAAAACTTAGCTTAAAAGAAGAGGTATGAGGCTAGAGGGAAGAAAGGGTCAGATTATGGAAGTTGTCAGTTTAAGAAAGGGAATTAATTTTCTAGTATATTGCAATATCAGGCAATTGCTCTTGAGTGTAACTGCACCCAGTAACCCGCAAAATTGACAGTGGTCCATAAAGACTGCTCAGGGAAAACTATTAATGTGACCATCAGACTATGGCAATATCTCATGGTCTACTAAGTTCTGCATGAAGTGGGAAACGTAAAAAAATATATGTGTTTGTACCTGCAGCTGAGATTACTGTTGACTTCTGAGCAGAAAAAAACCAGTTCCTGCACTCACAATCTAATCTTGCAATAGATAAAGTGAGGCTTGGAGTATAGATATACCTCTTCTTAGCAAACAGACAAATCTTGGATATGTTTCCAACACTGATGATATTGAATATCTAACACACAGGTCCTACAACCACCGGCCAATCCCTTGACCCAAGGTATATTATTTAGTCTCTTTGAGCCCTACTTTCTTCATCTTACTTCCACATAATGTTTTGATGATTCAATGAGACTGTAAATGTTAGTCCTTAGTTTAGAGGTTTTATACAGTGAGAGTTCAATACATTATGCTTTTTTATTATAGCAACCACAAAGCTTTAGAGACCTCTCTACATAGCTATTTAAAAGTGTTTTCTTGCAACTCAATTGTTTTTATTAAAGAAGAGCCTGGAATTCAACAAACCTCTCATAATCTAAATGCTCAACGAAATAAACAGTTTTAAGATTAAAGGAACATTAAAAATGCAAACAAATAACATTTACTGATCTTTTATCCGAAAATTATCCTAGGAACAAGAAAGAAATCTTTCTGAGAGCAGGTCTGATTTCAGTGAAGTCTGGAAATAGTATAAGAGAAAATTTTTTTTATATATATGTTTTTGAGTTGGAATCTCACTCTGTCACGCAGACTGGAGTGCAGTGGCCACTCCCGGCCACCGCAGCCTCGACCTGCTGGGCTCCGGCGATCCTTCCACCTCAACCTTCCAAGTAGCTGGAACTACAGGTGCGCGCTACCACGTCTGGCTAATTTTTTGATGTATTGTAGAGATGAGGTCTCGCCAAGTTGCCCAGGCGGGTCTCGAACCCGCGGGCTCAGGCAATCCACTCACCTCGGCCTCCCAAAGTGCTGGGATTACAGGCTGAACCACTGAGCCCTGTATATAAGAGAAAATTGACATGTTGTTTTTTGATTTCAACTTTCCAGACAAGATAAAAATGGTGACAAACAAGTGTGTATGTGACCCTCGTGATGTGGAGAAGACAAAGAGTAGAATCAAGGCGCCATGAAAGTCTCCCCTCATCACTCTCTCATTCTCCCTTGTCCTATTCTCCATGTGACTTCCCTGGTCCACCCACAGAGTGGATCCTTGTCCCGTCTCCAGGCTTACTCCCGTATTCTGCCTGTGGGTCGAGTGTTGTCAGAGTACTAGGGATTAGTCTCAGGAAACCCATGCATTAGAATTAAAGGAAGATTAAATTTGAACGTTTCCATCCTTGATAATCAGCCACCTAGAATATTAAACTAGCAGACCGGGAGCAAGAGAGCTGGAAAGGGAGGAGAGGAATGTCACAGCAGAGGGAGTGTAGCCACTGGCTCCTGTACTCCCAGGAGCCAAATGTTTTCGCAAGAGCTGCTCACACTACAAGTCTGGAGAAGTCTTGCGACAGCTTTCTCCTTCGTGCTGTCATCTGCTTCTTGAGAATCTGCAGGGAATTCCAGCATACATATCTTGCAGGCCCTGGGAGCCAGGAGATGGGTGTACCATGTGCTTTCAGTGGAGGAATATGAGCCCAGTGGCTGATTCCTTGGAGCTTAAACTGCAGTCCTTTTTTTCCCTTCTTCTTCTTTAGTAGTACTTGATAAGATCTCTCCATGAAGTTCAAGAGCATGATGCACTGGTGCTGCTCCCAGTTCTCTGGGTTGAAGTTCATGCAGGGTTTCCTGTATTTGCCCATGGGAAAAACTGCCTGTACTTGTTGGCTATGAACTTTTGGGGATGGACTGCATTAAAACTTTACCAGAAGTCAATGCATAATGCGGTAAGCTTCTATAGGGGTACCATTTGTTCATCCTGTTTTCTTTGATGGCTGAGCTTGAAAGGACAATGGAGCTCCTTATCACCTGTACACAGTAGCCCACAGTGACCCACGTGAGAAATACAAATCTAGAGAAGGAAATTGACTTTTGACAGGGAGAAGCATTTCACTCCCCAGAAAACAGGTAGAAAAAAATATTCATGCCTTTGAATGGAACAATATATAAAATCTATCTGCAAATGTTTAAGTAGTCTGTGAAGCTTCAGTTGTTCCCTATGTCCCACCTGTACAGTTTTGCCAGAATTACGAGTTTGGCAGGTAGAACATGTGCCACACATATTCTCATAAATTTTTAACAAAATTGCCATATAAATACTGGCTTACAATTACAACCTTTTTTTTTGTTTGCTACGGTAATAAAATTGAATAATTCTGGCTAATAAGTTATGTTAGCTAGCATTATCAGAATGGAAAAAGTGAAATCTCGTCTTGAAGAATAATATTCAATTATTTATAAGGATATAATTAATGATTACCTCTGAATAAGAGCAAACTATAATCAATGAGAGCAGCAAAAACCATCCAAGGCCTTTTTATTAATATCATAAAGCTTTTGTCACTACCCATGATTTACATGTGTATTTATATTTATGAATAAATATCAGTTTATAGACATTTCTTATGCCAGTCTTTACTTTTGAGCACAAGTGAGTTTCTTTAAACCTGAAAAGTATTCTAATCATTGAAAGTATTCATTTTAATATATTTCATCAGTATATCACAAACCTACGAAAAGTGAATTTTTGTCTTGACTTATCATGATATTTTTTCCATTATATTGACTTTATTAAACAAAGTGTTTGTCAAAACTTTAATTTGTGTATCTAGCAAATAGATTTTTAAAAAATAGAACTTTATTCTTGTTTGGAGGCCCCAATAAGCTGTAGGGGCAATAACCTTATCAGCAGCAAACCCCCCGCTTTCCTCAGAACTTTGTCTAGGCTGGAGAGAGTTCTGAAATGCCCAGATGAGAAGATGTTAGTTCTCATGTTACAAATCCCCACAGATACTCTGTGGTCTTTGTTTACTCTGGTTTTGGTTTTGGGCTTGAGGGTCAAGGATGTCTGGGCTTTCTTCCCTTGCAGTGTGGCAGAAATCTCTGTGAGGCAGCTCTTCTGCCTGGGCATATTTGAAGCATAACCCTGGGACCTGTGAGAAACGTACATTCTAGGGCCTCCTCACTAACCTCCTAAGTCAGGTACTCTGACTGAAACACAGTCAGCAGGCTGCAAATTCCCCAAGGCTCCACTCTACAAAGGCTGCCCAGAAAGGCGTGGACAGGCATTGCCAAGCATTCTCCTCAGCCTTGGAGGGAGGGAAGGTGTGAATCTCATTCTAGTTCCTTTTCTCTCTGTCTATTAAATATAAACTTTTTGTTTTTAGAACAGTATAATGTTTACCAAAATATTGAGCAGATAGTACTGAGTGTTCCCATCTTTCCCTATTATTATTATTATTATATTGCTTTAGTTTGGCACATGTCAGAATTAATATATTGATATTGATCCATTATTATTAACAAAAGTCCATAATTCACATTAAGGTTTTGGCAAAAGTATAATGCCAAGTATCTACCAACACAATATCTGTAGGACATAAAACTTAAATTTAATTAAAAGTTGGAGACCACAAGGTTTTCCCACACAACTTACAGTAGACAAAAGTTGTTAGCCACCATGAACTGTTTTAAGAAACAAATTACAGTTCAGGAAGTAAGATCATTTACAGATTTAGAATAGTTTACTTCTTAAAAAGACAATATGAAAATACATTGCATTTATAAAGTCCAAATTTAACAATTTAAAATAAGCTGGAAGCAAATAACATTTATTAATAAATTTGCTTTGACCAAAAGTCAAACAAAATAATATTATTGGAACTCTCCAGCTTGACCAAAGATTTAATTCCCAGTTTTTAGCCTGTTGATAAAATCAGGTGCTTTAAAAAAATAAGCTTTTTAATGTTATGAACCATAATTTGTAAGAATTTTCATATTAAATACTGTGACTTTGCTGTGGTAGTTGTTTGCTAACTCACACTAAGCATTTATAGAAATTGCTTCAAATACCTACTAGCTATCAGCGGGTTCTCCAGAACACTCAGCCTCATCTCCTCACCCAAAACTGACATTAACAGCATTCCTGATTACTCGCATGGATGGCAAGTGATCAATAGAATATAATCAAGTGGATCCTGGTTCTTCTAGCCGCTTGTTTTAAATTGCTTGGTATGGATGGGGAGAAGAAAAAAGGTACCAGAAGGCCCTCTGCTGGTGGACCTATGTAAGAAATGAAATCAGGTTAAGATTTTGGAAGGATACAATATTTTACTTTATTGCTGTTTACTAGACCAAAGTTCCTGATGGTCTTATTAATTATGTGAGAATAGTTTTACATCTTGCTATCATTTTGTTAAGTTAATTTTCAGTGTTATTGCTTAGCCTTTGTATAGTTCATTTTTAATGAAAGCGTGTCTATCTCTCACAAACAATTATCCCAGGTTGGTATATGTGGGTGTACAAGAAAAAATAAGGATTTTCTCATTTTGTCTTGGATCATGTGATCTGGCTTTGTAGATCAGCAAAGTCTTGACTACTACTCAAAATTGATCTGAGAGGCTCAGAGGTGTGAAGAAAATACCCAAGCATTAAACATGAGTTAAGGTCACAGGTTCTCTCAATCGCAGCAACACCTGCACAGTGTGATTTTAGAAAGTTATTTATTGTCTCTTGGTCTGTATTTTCTCATTTATTAAAAAAATGAGTTAGAGCCCCCAGCAGATCCCTAGGTTTCGAAATACTGCAAACCCATTTTTTTTCTGATGTGTGTGTGTGTGTGTGTGTGTGTGTGTGTGTGTGCGCGCGTGTGTGTGTGTGTGTATTTGTGTAGTGTTTAAATTAAGATACATGTGGCCAGACTTGGTGGTTCACACCTGTAATCCCAGACTGGGCAATATAGCAAGACCCCATTCCTACAAAAAAACTTTTAAAATAATTAGCCAGACAGAGTGGCACACACCAGTCATCCTAGCTTCTCGAATGGCTGGGTGGGGAGGATTGCTTGAGTTCAGGAGTTTGAGGTTACCGTGAGCCATAATTTTACCTTCTCACTCCAGCCTGGACAACACAGCCAGACCTTGTCTCAAAACAGCAACAACAACAACAAACAACAAAAAACCAAAGGATGTATGTTTAATACAAAACTAGAACCTTTTCTTTTAAAAAGCCCTTCCCCCTTTCCTCAGCTCCAGCTGGAAGCAGATGAGCCAGTTCTTCCCTTAATAAGCCACCAAGAAGACCCCAAGCTCAGACTCAGAGTAAGCGGGGAGAGGCCCATCTCATGCTCTGGGAGTTAACGTCACAGTCAGAGGGCTGAACTTTGGGATTTGTTTCTCCCTCCCCCACCCTAGCTAGAGGTATTTCCTGAGGGTTGCAAATTGGCCTAGGAGAAGTTGCCCCGTCGCTTGTGTCAAACTTGGAATCTAACCATCTCTGTTGAGACCATTTTCCCCCTAAACACCTAGGAATCACCTTGGAGTTGATTCTCTTCCTCACATCCTTAGCAATAACCTTGCTACTGTGACCTCACTTTCTCTGTCACCGCGCCCTCTTCGGGCTATGCCACCCTCATCTTTGCCCCAAGCCACTGGAGCGGCCTCTGATCTAGTCTCTGCTCTTGCGCTCACCTGCTCCACCTACAATCCATGCTCCTGGAGGGAAATACTCTTGTGTATGTGGTTTCACTGCAGAGGAATGGAAGTGGAAGAGACTCTGCTGGAGAGTCAGCCCTCAGTGGGATTTTGCTTAAGGAGAAAAGGTAGATACGATAGAAGATACTGATTTTATTTTATTTTATTTTTATTTTGTGTGTGTATGTGTGTGTTTTGAGTTGGAGTCTCACTCGGTCGTCCACACTGGAGTGCAGTGGCTGCTCCTGGTCATTGCAGCCTCAACTTGCTGGGCTCCGGCGATCCTTCCGCTTCAGCCTTCTGAGTAGCCAGAATTATAGGCATGCGCTACCACGCCTGGCTGATTTTTTTCCCATTTATTGCAGAGATGAGGTCTCGCTGCCCAGGCAGGTCTCGAACCCGCGGGCTCAGGCCATCCACTCACCTCAGCCTCCCAAAGGCGCGGGATGACAGGCTGAGCCACGGAACCCGGCTGATTCTGTTTTTAAAATCAGTGTGAGATTCAGAATCACCTAAGTTCCAACGATTGCCATTCGCGAAGGTTGTTACCCAGAGACCAGTCTATAAAGCCCCACTCATGTCCTTGGGCCCTTTCGGGGCACCTCACAGCAGACAGTCAGCTCATGCATCCTTTGTCATGGGAAGCACACTGTGTTTCTGGCAGTGCCCTTTCCCATTACAGAGAGACATCTTTTGTGGTTGTTGTTGTTTTGCTTTGTTATAAAGATGTGGGGGACAATTCAGGGTTAGGTATACAAAGGTTGATTATGCAGTTACCCTTGTTGATAAGGTGTGCCCCTCCCTCCCCTAGCAGTTTCCCTCAACTGCCAATCCCACCCCTCATTCCCTGGCAGTTTCCCACTACTGCCAATCCCTTTCTTATAGTATTATAATTGTTCAAGGTCCACGTATGACTGAGAACTACGGTACTCTGTTCTTTGTTTCTGTGGCGATTTCTGAAAGAACTAGAAACTGACCTTCCATATGACCCAGCAATTTTCCTATTGGGAATATACCCGGAGGAACTCAAGTTACTCTACATAAGAGATACCTGCACATGTATGTTTGTGGCAGCTCTATTCACAATAGCAAAAACATGGAACCAACCATGCAGCCCATCGAAGCTGGACTAGATGAAGAAAATGTGGTAAATATCTTTTATCTTGAGCTTTGTTGTACCGCCATCATTGGCTTATATTTGTGACTTTGGCCACGAGATTGAATTTCTTGACAGTAAAAGTCACTTTTTCTTGGTTTCTGAAGGCTAGGACAGTGTCTTACTATATACAGCATGCTAATAATAGATAAATGGTGCATGCATAGGTGTGAGAGTTCACTAACCATCAGAATTTTATCAACGACAGCAAGTCAGGGCATATAACATGAAATACCCTCGAAAAATTGGAGGACTATCAAAACTCATGAACGAATGTGTGAAACCATGGCACACAGGATAATTGGCAACTAAACAACACCGAAATAGCATTCATTGCCAGTAGCTGCCAGTAGCATCTATTCCCCTACAAGTTTTTCCCTCTCATTTTGCTGCGTGATGCCCTATGATTCTATGCATAGAGCCGCCCTTTTAAGGTGCTCATCACTGAGAGCGTGTACAAATGTTTTCAGTGAAGCCCTCCTTGACTCCGTTTAGGGAGAAGCTGCCACCCGCTGTCTGTCATTCACATGCCTGTGCATTCTAGGCTCTTCTCGGAGTAATAGCCCTCGCTCTGGATCCACCTTTCTGCAACCAGATGCAATACATATGCGTAAGATAACTACTGTTCTGTTTCACTTGCAGCATAGACACTTACTAAGAACCGATGGGACTTAAGGGGAAGACAGTTCTGCTGCCTCGGCTCCTGGAAGATTTGTCTCCGTGGGGTGGGTGGGTTCTGAGAAGCTTGGCAGAAAGCAGGGGCTGTGATTGACTTTGCGTTGTCCTTTCTCTGTGCTTCCTGGATCACTCAGAGGGCACAGGCACCATGTTCCCGGCATTTCTAGGAAAACCAAAGCAAAAGCAACAACAACAACAAAAACACCTGGCCTGTCAAAGCCAGCCCTGTCTCAGAACACCTTCGTCGTTCCTGACGCTCTAGATCACAGATGCTCTACCGGCATATCCTGGCTTGGTAGTGTTTCCAATTTACTCTACATTTCTTCGAAAGATCTCATTACTAATATTCTGAAACAATTTCACAAAAAATAGAAGATATGGAGAGAATGCCCAAACTGAAAATAATATTGAATTAAAGAGCAGATTATCTTGACCTTTAGTACAGGAGCCCTAGAGATCTCTATCTTTACATTTTCTTCCAGTTTAAACTTTTAATAAAACCAGTTGCTTGTGTTTCTTGTTTTGTTGCCTTTTGACTCACTAGAGGGAGGTAGAGGAAAAGGTTTCTAAAAAGCTAAGCCAGAAATTACACAGAACTCTCAGTATCTGTTTTAGCTCGTGTTCTGTACCTTTTTAAAACCAACTTGGGCTGAAATGTCAAATCTAATGGTGAAGCAAATTAAGAGGCTTGTTTTTTTTTGAACCCTCATCCTGAAGATAAATGCATTATGGATAATTCAGTCAACGCATTCCTTGGCTAGAATTTGATTACTGATTGAATTTAATGTCTTCCATTTCTGTGTCAATTAAAAGCATTCACAAATAATTATTTTGTTTCTTCCGCTCACTGAGTTTTCGCTAGAAATATCTCAAGAAAATAATTCCATTACTGGTCCCCTAAATTTCCTCTACCTTATAGACCGCAGAATAGCATTTTAAAAGTTTTGAAGCTGGCATCGAGCCTTGAACTTTGTTGGGAATCAAAATGTAAATATTTTTTCTGCATGCTTATCATATTAGATAATATGGAAATGTGCCAATTACATAGCCAAATCCTCCCCTTATCCCTTTCAAGGATTGGATCCCTGAGTACTTATATTTTGAAAAGGAAGAGATCTCCATTCTCATGGTTGTAGAGTTTGAACTTGGGATTTAAGTTTCCTCCTGCTATTTGGCCCTGCCTGTTTATGCACTCTTCCCCACGCCTTCCTCTCTCTGAAGAAGACATGTGCAATCTGGAAAGCTAACCCCCTTGCTTAAAAAGTAAACAAACGAATAGCAGTGGCTATACTTACTCTGAATGCAGTGACATCGTTGACTTTAGACAGTGTTCTGTGGAGGTGATGTTTCTCTTCAGTGCATTTTCTGCCTTTTCCTCTCCTAGGTATACACAGAGAGAATCAGCCTTCTCTCCCCCTGACCCCATCTCAGTGGCTCTAGATTGTCTTTCCTAACAAAAACATTTCAGCCAGCATTGCCCTGGAATCATTTAGATGTATTTGCTTGAAGGCCTGCACAGGGAGCAAAAAGATGGCCCTCAGTTACATATGAAACAAACACATGCTGAATTGATTCTGAAGTTTTATTCTGCGGTCCTTTGAGTTAGAGCTCCTTCCATTCCAAGTTTCAAGGACCCGTGTCCCCCGTGCTGACAAGTAGCTACTGAAATACTCACTGTGCATACTATGCCCACTGATCGTTCTTGGAGTAATGTCCCTCGCCCTGGATCTGTGTAGGTTTTCCTAGATAGGCCCACCTTTCTGTAGTTCTTGTCTCCCAGAACCCAGTCAGCAATCCTATCATTAATACCTACCAAGGTATATATGATTCATCGTGCTTTGACGTATGACTTCTAAGTGGGGTTGTAGGTTTATGGGACCTTTCTGGATACACAAACATTTTTATTCACATGGCTGAATCTTTAAAAACAGTATTTTGGTCATGGGACAAGCCACAGAAAAAGGTTCTTCATGTTGAATTTCTCAGGTTGCTTCCCAGATATCTGTTCTCTCTGTGTCCAAACTCATGTTAGGTCTATTGCTTCAGCATATCTTTCTCTATGGGATTACAAAATTGAGTCGCCAGGCACTGGCAAAGCCTTGTCCAGCTCTAACCAGATGTGGGTCAAAGCCTTCTGCAAAAGAATACACAATTGGCCATGGAAAGCAAAGTGACCCTGGTCTCGTCTCTGATCTCTTTGAAGTGGTGAGGAAAGCACATCTGCAATGGACCTTAAATATCTGCTGACACATGTTTAAAAGAAGACTGTGAACAAGTGAACACAATTCCTGCCCCCGGCCCCACAGCTGTAAGAGGAGATGGAAAGAACCACCCAGAAGCAAGTGGCAGGCCTTTCCCTGGGGCAAGAGTCACCACCTGGAAGCTGAATTGTGAAGAGCAAAGAGTAACATGGTGTATTTCCCTTCTGTTTCGTTATGGCACAACCAGCATTTCATTTCATTCTGCAATGGAATACTACTCCTCCTTCATTAAATATATACATCCCATCAAATATGGATTAGCAGTGGGCCTTTCTGGGTAGCAGCGAGATACAGTTTTTCCAATCCTACTTAAATTATTTATGTTGATTTTAGGATTTGCAAAGCAAATGTATGCATTCCAACGGCTCTTTCTAAGACATTTTAAATTTTCCATAGTGATTTGTCACAAATTATTGCATTTCAACCATGAAAAGCAGCAAGCCCATTACATTGCAGAAATGAGTTAGCCATTATTACAAAAACTTGTGGCCCGATCCAAACAGTGGCTCTGCATTTATCCCATTATGTTTGGCCCATTCTGCTGTGAATCTTATGTTGACTCGAACACTGTGGCTTGTTGGTATGATATATTGTTATCTTTCTTACACAAGCTAGGGCTTGTTTAAAATATAAGTAGACTAATTGTGGTATCTGTGTAGAAATGATACATGGAAACTTGAAAATGTATGGCTTTCGGTGAGAAAAAATGGTATGCGAAGAGAAATTAAACAATAATTCATGGAATCATAAAATGTGATTAAATCTAGTGTTGTGAGTTAATTTAAAATACTATTCAATGTAATCAGTATTTTATTTTTATGATCTCACAGAAGAAAATGTGTTTTCTTTGCTAGAAGGTTTGCAGTTTTATTGGCTATGTCTAGGTTTATAAAAATGTAAAACATATCAAAAAGAACTCCCTTTTCCCCTCCTCTTAACAAACAAAAACTACAATTTAAAATGCAGCTGAAGATTAAACACACTTTATGGTGTGTGGAATCATATGAAATCAAAAGTCATGCATCATTTCTGGGGTTATAGACCGGAAAGAATACTCGGACATACTTTTCACTGCTTTTATTAAACTAATGATTTTTTTTTATTCCGAAATAACATATAGGATACATGTAGGATACATATTCTCTGCAGATACATTTAGTTTATTCATATTTAATAGCATTGTTCTCTTTACAACTCCCTTCATGCTTATGTTTAATTAACAATTATGTAAAGCTTTACATTTATAAGACAGTTTCAAAACACATAGTCTCATTTGGTGTTTAGAATCACTTCTGAGGTAAGAATGACTAGCCACATTTTACGGGTGAAGCAGTCACTCAGAGGGATTGAATTCCTTCCCTAAACTCACACAGGGTAGAAAATGGCAGAGTGGGAGACAAGTCACAAATTCACGCCCCTGGTTTGAGCCGGGTACGCTTCAGCCCCTCCGCACATCACTGTCTTTAGAGCCTTCTGGTTGTGAGTGGACATTGTGTGTGTGCATCTTCCCCTTCCATGCAAGGACTACACACACGCTTGCAGGAAGCGGACACATTCTTACACTTTTCTCACCTCTGGATCTAAAGTTACCTATTTGCTACTCGGGTCAAATGTAAAATGAGTTCAAGACTCCCATTTTTAGATTTCAACAAGCGAATTCCATGTTCAGCCCACCCTCAGCTCTTAAGACAGCTTGGCATCTGCTGGTCTTCTTTGCTAGACTGTGCACTCCTCGAAGGAAGATGTGCTCTTCTCTTAACATTTTCTATGCCTGCCTCAGTACTTCATAAATGAATAGTCAATGTTCGCAGAATGTTTGTCAGTGATGGTACGTGGAAAGTGAAGATAAAGATAACCTTCCCTGGACGCTTAACTGTACCAAGCTCCCTTCTGTTTGAATGAGCTGAAAATGTTATTCCAAAACATAGGAAATCTGAAACCAATGAAATTAGATTATGAAAACTAGACTTCTTTTACTGCGTCTCTCATATAATATAAATTTACATGTTGATGGAATTACAGTTGAAAGAGGTTTTAAAGATCCATTTTGCTTATCTATTTCCTAAGATCATTAGCATTGTGGATGTCTGTATTTCTCCGAAGATCTACTCAACAGTGATCATTCGCCAGCATCCTCGTTGATGAACATAAAATTGGGGTGCTGGCTGCTGAGTCCCTGGCTCTTTGAGACTTGAGGACAGCAGGAAGGTGGCTTCCCCCGCCCATCCTGGCACAAGTGAAAGCATTTTCTGGGAGTGAGCTCTGTGGAGGTTGCCTTTGCGAAGCATGGGGAGGAAATCTCTATTTTAAATGTTTTCTGCATCTAAGAAAGAAGATAAAACATATTCTGTATCCAGGAAAACTGGTGTGTAGGTTTGAACTATCACATAGCAGTAATTAATAACATGAATGCAGCATTTAAAAATGTTCTATGTGGCCTTTAATTATTAACCCAAGGGGTTATCTTTTCCGGGATTCTTCGGCGACTGCTCCTTCTGTCTCTTCCTAAATCTGAAGTATCTTTTTTTCTGCTGTGAGTCCGCAAACCAGTGCTCCATTCTAAAAGCCCTTTCCGCCAACTCGTTGCCACCGCAGGAAACTGCTCTCACTCCGACCATTTCTGCTTTCTTTCTGAAGGAATAATCTGCCTTCTTACTTCTCTTCCTCCCTGCCAGTCACTCTCCATTTAAAGTGACTTGAGATGTGAGCCTACCATGATTGCGGAAAGACGTGTAATAAGGTAGCTGATGCCTTTTGGTTGTGTCTCATCAGAGATTTAATTTTCTCCCTTCAAATTTCCATTAAGTCTTGATAATAACATATGACATATGTCTATTTTCATCAGAAATGTAAAAGACTATAAAAATGATACAAGTCATTTCCAAATGAATCATCTAGAGTTCAGTTTATATGAACATTGGATTATGTTTTCTTAAATACTCCCCCTTGCAAGAAATGACTTGATTCAGTGCACCTAAATGCTCAGCCCAGACTGGTTCCTTACCCTCATCCACATTCTGCAGCATCTTCTGATGGCCTGATGAAGTAGACTTCTCCTCAGCCCTGCTATGCATACCGGGTCCTCTTCCTATACTGTGTGGTTGTTACTTTTCATTCCTGTTTGTTTTTTTCTTCCGTGCCCACCTGGCCCTTGATAGTCAGGATTTTCACTTGCTCCATCTTGGTTCTGATGTCTTGTCACTTTACCTCTAATCCAGTGGTTTCTACCGTCTCATGTTATTTTCTATGTGCCCACATTTTCTCAGAACACGTTTCTACTTTGATCCTCTTTTTGTGCAACGTTTTCACATGATCACCCAGACCTAGATTTCTGGGTGTGGTGCAGCTTCACCCAAATTTGACCTGCTTGCCATTTGCACCTCTGCTATGGACTGAATTCTTGTCCCCCCTCCACTCTCCCAAATGCTTATGTTGAAATTTAATCCTCAAATGATGGTATTAGGAAGTGAAAACTTAAAGGGGTGATTAGGTATTGGGGGTAGATCCTTCATGATGGAATTAGTGCCTTATCAAAAACGCCCAGAGAGCTGGCTGGCTGCATGTAAATGGTAGAGATGACTTCTGTGACCAGGAATATGAAATCTGGCAGTGCTTTGATGTTGAACTTTCCGGCATCCAGAACTGTGAGGAGTAAATTTCTATTGTGTATAAGTCACTTATTGTATGGTATTCTGTTATAGCAGTCTGAACAGACCAAGATATCTCCCCAGTGGTAGTCTCAGAATCCCTCCGAGCTCCATGTTTCCTCATTCTTTATTACTGACCAAAAACTCACGTATTCCTCAGAAGATTTTTCCCAAATGTAGTTTCTTATCCATCATGACTACCATTGCATTAATGCTCTTCCTTGTCATATTATCCCAGTTTGACCTGCCATCCACCTTCTCATTGTTTTTTCTCACCAGATGCTTTGCACTCCAGGTTGCCAATTGCCTTGCATACTGCCAGAATTCCTTTTTAAGAAAAGTCTGGCTATGCACTGCTAATATGTAAAATTTCCATTGACTTCTAGTCCTACAAGAGAAAACATTTTCTTTTTTATGTCATATGAAGGTCTTCATATCTGCTTATAATTTCTCTCATTGCCTCAGCCTCAACGGTCCCATTCCTTGTGCACCGAGTCTCAGTCTCTACTGAGCTTTCTTTCCCCCATCACGCACAGAGGTGCTGGTAGGAGACTTTGAGTCCACGTGGTAGACTAGATTTACGTGCGATGCCTGCCTCCACCTCCAATCTCAGCACAGAGACAAGCTGATGATTTACATCAGCGAAAAATGGGTACTTTAGACAAAACAAAAGAAATATATGTCTGAGATTAAGCATAAAAAGGGTGCCTGAGAACATCCAGTAACCCAAAAACATATTAGAATTTGATCTAGGTCTTGAGGAGGCATTTTCACACCCACTCTCTAAAAGAGTTTAGCCTGCATTCCTTAACTTCTAGATGAAATATAATTCAGGCACCTAGATAAGAGCTGGCTGGAAAGAGCAGTTGTTTACATGAATAGAGAGCTTTATAAAACTTTGCCCACCAGTCCAGATGTGCCATGTGTGGCTTGGCATAAACCTTGTACCATGGGTGTGCAGTTATCAGCAGCAAAAAAATAGATGCCCAAATGTGTGCTCTACCTGAGTGTGGAATCGAGTCTTTAAATTTTTGCATGGTGAGAAAATAATGAATTGAGAAACTAACTTTAAATAATCGATTGTTAAACCTGGTACAGCCCATAGTGTCCAGCAGAGGCACAAACTTCCCCACTCAAAAATCTTCATAGCCAGCCCTAGCAAAACTCTTTTTTTCTCATAAATAGAAATTTATTTGCTCACAGTTCTGGACATAGCAAGACTCTTGTTGAAAATGATTTGCATGGAAGATAAGCTCAGAGTCAAAAATTAAAAACAAGAAAGCAACACAGGGAATTTCAATCAATGAACTAAAAATTTAGTGCAATCTGAAAACAATATTTAAAAATGAGCTTAGATTATTCAAGATTCTAGAAGTGGGATTAGATTCCATAACAAAGGAACAAAATAGACTATTGCTGGTCCAGAGAGGAAACTTCAGGGGTGGACATGGAGGGACAGATGCCTCATCCTCACACTGGGCCAGGCATAGACATGTCTGATCAGAGTGGGAGATTTGGCAGCAGCAGATGTGTTGAGGTGAATCCAGCTCTGATTCACCCTACTTTCCCAGCAGTCTGTGAGGCATCTGACCCATGTCGAGGACAACCCTATTGGCCTGCTCATAGGGCAGAGAGGAGGGACAGGAAACCGGAGCCCACTCCCTGCTGCAGCAGCAGTCAGAGGCAGTGCTTGGGACCTGCCAGTAAAAATAAAATAAAATGAAAGGAAAGGAAAAGAAAGGAAAGGAAAGGAAACTGACGTTCCATAAATGACCACAGAGGAAACTCTTTTATCGTCTGTTTTTGTTTATGTATTTGTATTTGTTTTTGTTTATTTCATTTCAGATTTTCTGTTTGCATATGGGTATTTTTGAGGATGTCTGCATCATTAGGTTTTTGTTTTGTTTTGTTTTGTTTTTCTTTGTTTATTCATTAGTTGGCATGCCTTTTGTTTTCTTTCTTCTTCTTCTTCTCTCTATACATCTTCCTTTCATCTCTTTTCTTCCATTTTCCATTATTTTCCTTTTGCTCATCTTATTTTGCTTCCAGGGGGCATACAGATGGACAGATTGTAAGGTGGAGGGAAGTGGGCTCCAGGGGGCCCACACACCATTCAGCAGATAGCTTTTGAACCATAGTTTCCCCATCACACCTTAAGCAAATCTCAAAACTGCAAACATCACAGCATCCCATCCCCAATCTAGCTTCAAAATTGAACAAGTCCAAGGAATCTACATAATGAAGAATAGGGGAATGAGCAAATAGAATTAAAAAGCTGTTCCTCCATCACGGAACAACTTAATTTAAGAAATGGGAAAAAGGAGGAGAAAAACAATCACAAATGAGAAAGAAACAAAGGAAGAACACAGGTGCCATCCAGACTCCTGGGAAAACAACAGCTGAGAATACAGACTTCAGATCTCAAACAATGAGGAGTTCCTAGAACAACTGATCTCAAACCACAAGCCCAGATATCAAGATATTAATAGGGAGAATGAATAGAAATGAGTTGAGACAAAAGGAAAGAATGAAGGAGTTGGTAACTGCAATGATGGCAATAAAAAATACAGTAAACAAAATAAACAACAAACTAATAAGAATGGAAAGCAGAAATAACCAAGTGGAAGAACGAATCTCAGAACTTGAGGACCAAAATATGGAACTAACCCAAACTGTTAAAAACATAGAAAATATGCCTAAAAAGAAGGAACAAAGCTTCCAAGAGATGTATGATTATGTCAAGAGGCCAAACTGATTTATTGGTTTTCCTGAGACAAATAGAGACACAGAACCCACCCCGAGCAATCATTCCATGAAATAACCTAAGAAAATTGTCCTCATTTTATCAGAAACATGACCCTTCAAACACAAAAGATTCAGAGAACCTCTGCCAGACATCAAATGAAACCAACTCCTAGATCCATACTAATTTACTTACACAAAGTAGGTATAAAAGAAAAAATCCTAAAGGCAGTGAGAGAGAAAGGTCAGACTACCTACCAGAGAAGACCAATTAGAATAGCAGCAGACTTATCTACAGAAACACTACAGCTTAGAAGAGACTGGAGTCCAATCTTCCAAGTTCTCAAAGATAAACAATTCCAACCAAGAATTTGTTATAAAGCTAAGATATGCTTCATCAACAATGGAGAATTCAAATCATTCCCAGACATTCAATACCTAAGTGCTTATACCACCTCCAGACCAGCTCTACAAGAAATGCTTAAGAAAGTATTAAGCACAAGAGAAAATAAAAGAGAACAATCACACTTT
The DNA here is from genome assembly GCF_000164805.1 of Carlito syrichta. Lineage (NCBI taxonomy): Eukaryota > Metazoa > Chordata > Mammalia > Primates > Tarsiidae > Carlito > Carlito syrichta. Next base: position 126,034 of record NW_007253987.1, read on the forward strand.
TTCCAAGAATGCAGGGAAAATATAAAAAACACACAAATCAACTCCAAAACAACAACAACAACAACAACAACAAGCAAATAAACAACAACAGCAGCAAACTCTGTAAGAACCTCATAACAGGGATAAACTCTCACATGTCAATCATTAGACTGAAAGTGAATGGACTAAATGCACCACTGAAAAGACTTCGAATGGCAACTGATTAAAAAAACATGATGCAACAATATGCTGTCTCCAGGAGACATAACTCTCTACAATGGACACTCACAGATTCAAACTTAGAAGAGAGAAAACAAATTTTCAGGTGAATGGAGCATGAAAGAAAGCAGGAGTAGTAATCTTAATATCAGATAAAATATTCTTTAAGCTATCAAAAACTAAAAAGTTACAGAAAGTCACTACATAATGATAAAAAATTCAATTCATCAGCAAGAAATATCCATGATAAACATATATGCACCCAACATAGGAGCACCAATTTTCATATAGCAGCTTCTAGGAAAACTCAAAAAAAGATATTGACTCTAATACCATCATAAATGGGAATTAAATATCCCACTAACAACCCTAGATAGATCATCAAGGCAAAAAACCAACAAGGAGATCCAGAACTTCAAGGTGACACTTGACCAAATGGACTTAATAGATAACTTCAGAACAATCTACCCAACAGCCAGGGAATAGCCATTCTACTCCCCACCACATGGAACATACTCCAGGATCAACCACATCCTTGTCCATAAATCAAGCATAAACAAATTCCATAATATCAAAATACTGCAATGCACCTTCTCAGACCACAGTGGAATAAAAATAAATATCAACAGCAACAAAGCTCCTCCAACACCCACAAAGACACAGTCACTAAACAGCATGAAGATGAACAACTCCTGGGTCAACACTGAAAACTAAGCATATATTAAAAGGTTTCTGAAAACAAATGAAAATAAAGACACATCTTACCCAAGCCTCTGGGATGCCATAAAATCAGTATTGAGAGGGGCATTCATTTATTTGTGAATACACATCAAGAAAATGGAAAGATAACAGGATAACAGCCTAACAAATTACCTGAGGGAGCTGGAAAAACAAGACTACCAAAACCCTGGCTTCAGCAGAAGAATCCAGATCATCAAAGCAAAAGTCCAAATACAGGAAAATGGAAGATTTTCTGACATCATACAACTTCCCAAGGTTGAAACAAGAAGAAATTGAGACATTAAATAGACCAATACCAACCCAGGAAATTGACTCTGTCATAAGAAAACTACCTACCACAAAAATTCCTGGACCAGATGGCTTTCCAGTGGAGTTCTACAAAACATACAAGGAGGAGTTGATATCAATTCTACTGAAAGTATTTCAGACTATTGAGAAAGATGAAACTCTCCCCAAATCATTCTTTGAAGCCAACAAAGAGAACTGCAGGCCAATATCCCTGATAAACACAGATGCAGAAATACTCAACAAGATTCTAGCAAATTGAATCCAATGACACATCTCAAAAATCATCCACCATGACCAAGTAGGTTTCATCCCCAGGATGCGGAACTGGTTCAACATCCACAAGATCATAAATGTAATTAAATATATCAACGGATGTAAAAGCAAGAAACACATGATTATATTATTAGATGCAGAAAAATCTTTTGATAAAATTCAGCAACGCTTCTTCATAAAAGCCCTTGAATATCTAGGCATATGGGGAGCATACCTCAAAATAGTAAGAATCATTTATGATAAACCCATAGCCAACATATTGTCAATTGCACAGATATTGAAAGCATCTTCCCTGAAAACTGGAACAAGGCAAGGATGCCCACTTTCACCCCTCCTGTTCAGCATAGTGTTGGAAGTCCTAACTAGAGCAATCAGACAAGAGAAGAAAATCAGAGGTATCCAAATAGGAAAAGAGAAAGTCAAGTTATCCCTCTTTACTGATAACATAATTCTGTATTTTGAAATTTCAAGAGGATCTGTCAAAAACTTTCTTGCACTGATAAAGGACTTTGGCAAAGTCTCAGTGTGCTAAATCAACATGCAAAAGACAGTTGCATTTTTTTGAGTTGTAGTCTCACTCTGTCACCCAGGCTGGAGTGCAGCGGCATGCTCAAGGTCACCCCAGTGCTGACCTGTTGGGCTCCAACGATCCTTCAGCCTCAGTCTTCCAAGTAGCTGGAACTACAGGTGCATGCCACCACGCCTGGCTAATTTTTTAATTTATTATAGAGACGAGGTCTTGCCAAGTTACCTGGGCTCAGGCAATTCACTCGCCTCAACCTCCCAAAGTGCTGGGATTAAGACTGAGCCATCGAGCCTGCCAAAAGTTGCTTTCTTATACATCAACAACAAACAGGCAGAGGACCAAATAAAACACAGAATTCCATTCACAATCGCAACAACAACAAAAAAAATGAAATACCTCGGAATCTTTCTAACCTGAGAAGTGAAAGACCTTTACAATGAAAACTACAAAACATTGCTCAAAGAAATCCAAGAACACACAAACAAATAAAAAAATATTCCATGCTCATGGACTGGAAGTATCAGCAGTGTTAAGATGTCCATTCTACCCAAGACAATCTGCAGTTTAATGCAATACCCATTAAATTACCAATTCCTTTTTTCTCAGACCTAGAAGCAATACAGTAATTCATATGGAAATGAACGACCACAAGTAACCAAAACAATTATCAGCAAAAGAAACAAACTGGGAAGTATCACACTTCCAGATTTCTAACTTTATTATAAGGCTACAATAATAAAAAAACAGCCTGGTATTGGTACAAGATCAGGCATATACCAGTGAAACAGGATGGAGATTCCAGAAGCAAAACTTCAATTCCTCATCCACTGGGTAGGGAAGAAGTTATTCAGTAAGTGGTGCTTGGAAAACTGTCTGATCATGTACAGAAGATTAAAAAAAACCCCTAGCTATCACCATATACAAAAATTAACTCTAAATGGATCAAAGACCTGAATGTAAAATCTCAAACTATAAGAACCTTAGAAAATGCAGGTGACATCCTTATGGAAATTGGAACGGAAACCAATTCCTGATCAAAATTCCTAATGTCCATGCCATAAGAGATAAGATTGACAAGTGGGGTCTCATCAAACTGAAAATCTTAAGCAAAGCAAAAGAAATCATCAAGAGAGCAGGGAGACACAGAATGGAAAAAAAAAAGTGAAATAGAAGGAAGACAGTGGACAAGCCAGTCAGACTATGCAAGTTCCAGTGTGAGTGAGTGTATGAAAAATTTTGTGTATGTGCTGGTGAGTGAGGGGGTGTATGAGTGACTGACTGAGTCAGGGCTAGGGAGCTAGTGGCCAGGACTCTCCTGGTGCAGTGGCTGGTGCCACAGTTACTGGACTTGGACCCTAGCAATTCCCAGAATGTAGAAGTCAAGAACCATTTTTAAAAAAATCAACAAAACCCTTCCTGGAAAGAAAATGTTGGGAGACTGACTAAGTGGGGGCTCATGAGCAAGTGGCCAGGCCCCTGGTGCAATAACGGGTGCTGCAGCTTCTCTGCTTGGTCCCTGGGTCTTCCCAGGTCATAGAAGCTGAGTGTCAATTTTTTAAAAACGGACAAAAGTTTTCCTGTGAAGAAGCGGCAGGGAGAGACTATGCCCAGGGTCTGCCTCACCACTGCAGCAGGAGAGACTGCCGGCTCCAGGCTTTGCCTCCACTTCAGTACCTGGTAGGACCCTGGCAATGGGAGCTGCAAAAGGAGTACAGAGGCGGAGTCTCACAGAGGAGGGTAGGAGAGACATCCTACCACCATCTTGAAGGTGAGCAGGAAGGTGCTCTAACTTTCTCATTATGGAGCAATAGACTCGATCTCTGTGGCTGGTGGATCAACTGCTCAGGGATTGATCATGACTCAGAGGGAATATCCTGACAGCACAAACTTTGAAGGGACCTGATGGGTGCTGAGTCCCAGGTGTCCCACCCCTACCCTGATCCAGTCGCAGGACAAAGGGTGTGGCCAGAAAAGGATGAGGAAGATCTCCAAAGGGATCAGTGGTGAGTCTGGGGCTGACACAAACCCCCTCCTCCCCAGCAATCCTCTGAACGTTGGACTCACACAGCTTGGCCACGACTGAGAGGGACAAACCCAGGCGGAACCTGGACATCAGTCGCAATAGGAGAACTCCATTCCAGGATAGGCCTGACTGGGGCACCCTCCATGAGTACATACCTGGGGGAGAGACAATCCTGTACCTCCCGGCTGGAGGAGATCTCTCTGACCATATGAGATTGGGAGGGGAGGACTGGAGCCACAGCCACTTCCACTGCCTTCCTCTTCCCCTGCTTCAGACACTGGGAAGAGAGTGAAAAAGGTGGCTCTACAGGAAATATCTGATTAGAGGAATATGTACAGAGTCTGCTATAAGAAGGCAGGGTTTTTTTATTTTTCATTTTCAATTAAAAAAATTATTTTAGAACTTTTTGACTGTTAGTTTGTTAGTTCATCTATTTAAAAAATATTTTTCCTTTGAGCATGTATGTGTGTGTGAGGGTTTGATTTGCTCCCCCCCAGATATTTTTTCTTTTCCTTTTTCTGTTTCTTTCTTCTTTTATTTGTTGTCTTCTGTTTATGTGTGTATGTGAATGATTGAGTGTTCATTTTTCAATTTTGTTGTTATCGGTTTTTGCTTTTTTTTTCTTCTGGGTTTTTAAATTTTCATTATGTATAGTTTAAAGTGTGTGTCAATATGTGTGAGGATTTGATCTGAATTTCTTTTTTTTTTCAGATCTTTCTGTTTTGCTTCTTTATTCATTTTGTGTTTGGTGTGTGTGCACGTGCATTCAGTTTTCTTGTTTTTTTTTGTTGTTGTTTGTTTTGTTTCACTTTGTTATTTTTCCAGTTTGTATTGGTGTGTGTGTGTATCTGTGTGTGTGGTCAATTGGTTTTTTTCATTGGTTTCTGCTTTGCATGACCATAAAGAGTGGTGTTGGGGAGTGAGTATAGAGAAACACACCACAATAAGTGAACATTGTAATTTGCAAGTTGTTTGTGAATCCTAGCACTCCATCCTCTACTTCAACTTTCAAACACTAAAAGAGACAACAAAGATTTCCATCCACCATGCTTTTTCAAAATAAAACAAATCTAGAGCACAGAGCAGAAAAGAATAGAGAACTGAGCAAACATCAGAAGGGAAAGCCTCTCCCACTGATACCAAATTAAAGAATTAAAGATCAAAACAAGAAATTTGTCACAAATGAGGGAAAAAACCAAAAGAAGACCTCAGGCCATTTCAAGTGTACCAGAGAAAACTCCTGAAAAATCAGACCTTGGTGCCTAAACAATGGAAGTCACCAACGACTTGCCCCAGAATATGACCGGGATTAGGGTATGGACGGAAAGAGTGAATAAGATTCAAGAAAGATAAGATGCAACACTGAAAGAACTTGTAACAGTGATTATGGCAAAAACAAATTTCAACCAGGAAATAAATAACAAGATGACAATCATGGAAAGCAGAATTAATCTAGTTGAAGAAAGAATCTCAAACTTGAAAACCAGAACATGGAATTAAGCTGATCTGAAAAAACATAGAAAGAGGACTCAGAAGAAAAGAACAAAGCCTACAAGAGATGTGAAATCATATCAAGAGGTCAAATCTACACCTGACTGGTATCCCACAAGAAGAAAGGGAAAAGGAGAACAACTTGGAGCAAATACTCCAGGAAGTAAACCAAGAAAACTTTCCCCATTTTACCAGAGATGAGACCAGCCAAGCACAAGAGATGCAGAGAACCCCCACACCATCAAATGAGCCCAACTCCTAGACACATAATAATTTGCCAACACAAAGTAGATACAAAAGAAAAAATCCTAAAAGCAGCAAGAGAGAAAGGTCAGACTACCTACCAGGGAAAACCAATCAGAATAGCAACAGATCTATCAGCAGAAACAATACAAGCAAGAAGGGACTGGAGTTCTATATTCAAAGTCCTCAAAGAAAAAACAATTTCAACCAAGAATTTCCTATCCAGTCAAGCTCAGCTTTATCAGTAATGGAGAATTAAAATCCTTCACAGACATCCAATTCCTAAGAGATTATGTAGCTTCCAGACCAGCTCTACAGGAGACACTTAAAAAGATACTAGCACAGAAGAAATAAAAAAACAAGAATGAACACCCACTTCCCAAGAGCACAGAATCAACAGAGAATACAGTGCAACAAGAAACTTGAAAACACATACATGCATCAACCCTCAAAGACAAAAGAAAACCAGAAAACAAAGAAAAAACTTTACAAGAACCTCATGACAGGGATAAACAATCACATTTCAATAATCAGCCTGAATTTGAATGGACTAAATACACCACTGAAAAGACACAGAATGGCAAACTGGATAAGAAACCATGACCCAACTGTTTACTGCATCCAGAAAACTCATCTGAAAAAAAAAAAAGATGCACACAGATTCAAAGTTAAAGAACGGAAAACATGCTTCCAGGTAAATGGATCACAAAAGAAGACAGGAGTTGTAATCTTAATATCAGACAAAACAATCTTTAAGCAATCAAAAATTTAAGAAAGATACTAAAGGATATTACATAATGATAAAAGATTCACTCCAGCAGCAAGAAATATCCATCCTAAACATATATACACCCAACAGAGGAGCACCAGCATTTTTAAGCAACTACTAAGCAAACTAAAAAAAGATATTGACTTTAACACTATTATAGAAGGGAAAGTGTATATCCCACTAACAGCCCAAGATAGATCATAAAGGCAAAAAATCAACAAGGTGATTCAGAACCTAAACCTGGCACTCAACCAAGTGGACTAAATAGATACCTATAGGATATTCCACCCCAAAACAACATAATATACATTCTACTCATCACCACATGGAATGTACTCCAAGATTGATCCTTGGCCATAAATCAAGCATAAACAAATTCCATAAGGTTGAAACCTTGCCATGCACAATCTCAGACCAGCATGGAATAAAAATAAATATCAACACCAAAAAAAGTGTCCACAAAGCCCACAAAGACATGGACACTAAGCAGCATGATGCTGAACAACTACTGGGTTAACCCAGAAATCATAGTAGAAATTAAAAGATTCCTGGAAAAAATGAAAATGGAACTTCTTACCCAAAACTATGGGTTGCCATGAGAGCCATTCTAAGAGGGGAATTTATATCTCTACAAATATATATCAAGAAAATGGAAAAATCACAAGTTGAGAGTCTAACAAATCCCCTAAGGGAACTGGAAAGAGAAGACCATCAAAACCCCAACTTTAACAGAAGAATCCAAATCACAAAAATACGAGCCTAAATAAGTGGCATAGAAGACAAAAATATTGTCAAAAACATCAACCAAACAAAATGCTGGTTCTTTGAAAGAATTAACAAGATTTACAGACCTCTAATCAATTGACCAAGAAAAAGAGAGAAAAAGTCCAAATAAACACAATCAGAAATTCAAAAGATCAAATCACGACTGACTCTGAAGAAATACAAAAGATTATCAGAGATTACTATGTACACATATATGGAAACAAACTTAATAACCTAAATGAAATGGAGGACTTTCTGACATCACACAGTCTCCTCAGGTTGAAACAAGAAGACATTGAGACACTAAGTAGACCAATAACAACCCAGGAAATTGACTCTGACATATGAAAACTACCTACAAAAAAAAAAGCCCTAGATCGGATGGCTTTCCAGCAGAATTCTACAAAACATACAAGGAGGAGCTGATACCAATCCTATTGAAAGTATTCCAGACAAATGAGAAAGCTGAAATTCTCCCCCAAATCATTTTACGACCTAATTAACACTGGTACTCCAACCAGATAAAGATCCTACAAAAAAAGAGAACTACAGGCCAATATCCCTTATGAACACAGATGCAAAAATCCTCAACAAGATTCTAGCAAATCAGATCCCAAAACACATCTCAAAAATCATCCACCATGACCAAGTAGGCTTCATCCCCAGAATGCAGGGCTGGTTCAACATTTGCAAGACCATAAATGTAATTAAATACATCAACAGATACAAAAACAAGAACTACATGATTATCTCATTAGATGCAGAAAACACTTTTGATAGAATCCAGCATCACTTCTTGATAAAAATCCTGATACCTAAGTATAGAAGTAACATACCTCAAAATAGTAAGTGCCATTTATGATAAACCCACAGCTAACATATTGCTAAATGGACAGAAACTGGAAACATTTCATCTGAAAACTGGATCAAGACAAGGCTGCCCACTCTCACTCCGCTTGTCAACATTGTGTTGGAAGTCCTAATTAGGGCAATTAGACAAGAGAGGGGAATCAGGTGTATCCAAATAGGAAAAGGGAAAGTCAAGTTATCCCTCCTTGCTGATGATATGATCCTTTACCTTGAAAATCCAAGAGAATCTGTCAAAAACCTGCTTGTCCTGATAAAGGACTTTGGCAAAGTATCAGGGTACAAAATAAAAGTGCAAAAGTTAGTTGCATTCCTATAAACCAACAACAAGCAGGCAGACACCCAAATTAAGAGCACAATCCCATTCATGATAGCTACAAAAGAAAGAAAGAAAGAAAGACCTCAGCATCTTCCTAACCAGAGAAGTGAAAGACTTTTACAATGAGAACTAAAAAACACTCCTCAAAGAAATCCAAGAAGACACAAACAAATCGAAAAATACTCCATGCTCATGGATAGGAAGAATCAACATTGTTAAAATGTCCATCCTACCTAAGGCAATCTACAGATTCAATGCAATACCCATTAAATTACCAACATCATTACTCTCAGACCTGAAAATGACAATACAGAAATTCATATGGAAACATAAATGACCATGAATAGCCAAAACAATCCTCAGCAAAAAAAGAAAACAAAGTGGGAGGTATCACACTTCCAGACTTCAAACTTTACTATAAGGCTACAATAATCAAAACAGCCTGGTATTGGTACAAGAACAGGCTTACAGACCAATGGAACAGGATAGAGATTCCAGAAACATAGTCAATTTCTCAACCAACTCATCTTTGACAAAGCCTCTAACAGCAACCAATGGGGAGAGGAGAACCTATTCAGTAAATGGTGCTGGGAGAACTGGCTGACCACATGCAGAAGATTGAAACAGAACCCTTACCTATCACCATTCATAAAAATCAACTCTAAATGGATCAAAGACCTAAACGTAAAACCTTAAACCACAAGAACCTTAGAAAATGCAGGAAATTGGAACTGGCAACCAATTCCTTATCAGAACCCTAAGTGCCTATATCATAAGAAATAAGATAGACAAGTAGTAACTCATCAAAATGACAAGCTTATGCAAAGCAAAAGAAACCATCAAGAGAGCAGGGAAACAACCCACGGAGTGGGAAGGAATATTTTCCAACTGTATATCTGACGAAGGCCTAACATCTGGGATCTACAAGGAACTCAATCGAGCTGAAAGAACAAAACAAAACAAAACAAAACAAAGCCCCATTAAAAAGTGAACAAAAGACATGGATCCACACTTCTCAAAAGAAGATATACAGGCAGCCAACAGACACATGAAAAAGTGCTCAGCCTCCCTCTTCATCAGAGACAAGCAAATCAAAACCAAATTGAGATCTCACCTAATCCCAGTAAAAGTGGTCCTCATTAATAAAACAAGCAACAACAGATGCTGGCAGGGATGCAGAGAAAAAGGAATGCTTCGGCACTGCTGGTAGGAATGCAAAGTAGTGAAACCTCTTTTGAAGACTGTGGTGATTTCTGAAAGAACTAGAAATTGATCTTCCATATGACTCAGCAATTCCCCTATTGAGCATATACCTGGTGAAACTCTAATCATTCTACTAAAAAAACACCTGCATACGTATGTTTGTTGCAGCTCTATTCACAATAGCAAAAACATGGAACCAACCATGCTGTTCACTGAAGCTGGACTGGATAAAAAAAATGTGGTACATATACACAACAGAATATTATGCAGCCATAAAGAAGGACAAACACATGGACTTCTCAGTAACTTGGATGGATTTAGAGTCAATCATACTCAGTGATCCATCACAGAAACAAAGAACAGAGTACCATATGTTCTCACTCATAAGCGGAACTTGAACAATTATACTTTTAAAAGAAAGGGATTGGCAGTGGTGGGAAGCTGTCTGGGGAGGGGGTGTGGAATTGACAGTTGAGGGAAACTGCTAGGGGATGTAGGGGCACACCTCATCAACAAGAGTACCTCCATAATCAATGTTTGTATACCTGACCCTGAACTGTAACCCACATCTTATTATATAAAAAAAGAAGGGGAAAAAATATTTGCCAATGGTATAACTTACAAAGGCCTAACATCCAGGCCCCACAAAAAACTCAAATGTACCGAAAAGAAAAAAATAGACAGACCTATCAAAAAATGGACAAAAAATATGAATAGGCACTTCTCAAAAGAAGATATGAGAGCAGTGAACAGATACATGAAAGAATGCTCAGCCTCACACGTCATCAAAGAAACGCAAATTAAAACCACCTGAGATATCACCTAACTCCAGTCAGGATGACCATCAACAATAACTCTTAAGACAAACAAATGCAAGAAAGGATGTGGTGAAAGGGAGTACCTCTGCACTGTTTGTAGGAATGCAAACTTGTGCAGCCTCTGTGGAAAGCACTGTGGCTATTCCTAAAAGACCTAAAAATTGACCTTTAATGCAACTCATACAATCCTCCTTCTGGGAACATACATGGTGGAACTCACTCTGTGAAAAAGATACCTGGACACGCATGTTTATTGCAGCATTAATCGCAATAACAAAAACAAGGAACCAATCATACTGCCCATCAAAAGTGGACTGTGTTAATAAAAAGTGGTACATATATATGATGGAATATTCATCATATTCCTTCATTCTTTACAGCCATAAACAAGGACACTTATGAACTTTGCAGCAACTTGGATGGATTTAGAGTCGATCATACTCAGTGATCTATCACAGAAGCAAAGAACTGAGCACCACATATTCTCACTCATAATCAGATCCTGAATAATTATCATAACACTATAAAAAGGAACTGACTGTAGTGGGAAACTGCCAGGGGAGAGGGAGGCATACCTCATCAATAAAAATACCTGATATCAGAGCAGGTGAAGTGGGAACCAAAGTGAGGCCCATTCTTTACCTGTACAATGGTCATTTGAATATCTAATCCTGAATTGTGCCCCACATCCTTAAAAAAAAGAACAAAATATAAAAATATACCCATCGCAAATAAATTAGAAGGATAACTTAAACGTGTAAGAACTGTGTGGGACTGTCCCTTTGAGAAAAGGAGAGTGTAAGTGTCCTCAAGAGGCCTGGAGGGAAAAACTACATCAAAACACAAAAGGTCTGTTCTTAGAAAGGAAAAACACTGAATCTGCCCCTAAGGTTATTGCTCACAGTCTGATCATTAGGAAAAGATCCTGACTGTGTCACTCCCTCCGTATCTGCCCTGCAAACATCATATGTTCCTGCTGTACTTTTGCTGTTAGACTTCTCTTCTCACTGGAGTCACCTAGCAGTGCAGACAAAACCCCATTGGGGAACACCTGTAGAGACGGCAATATTGCCCCCAAAGGGGACATCTGACAATGTCTGAGACATGTTTGGTAGTCATAGCGAGGAGTCTCCCTGGATGCTACAAAACATCCTACGATGCACAGCACAGTCCCTGACAACAAATAATCCTCTGACCCAAAATGTCAATAGCACCCAGGTGGAGAAACCCTGCTATCAACAAAATAAGCTTTGAATATTATCTTAGTAGTGTTACACTATGCTTTTCATGCCTTGTCCTTGAGATTTTTTATAACCAGAATGCAGCATCCACCACATCCATCTGACAAACTTCATTCACCTGCATGGCCCCTCTCTCAGGTAAGAGCACTGGTGCAGTTGACAGAGGCAGGAAGGAAATGGGATGCATGGTGGGGGAGAGTCAGGGAAGTGATTGTGAACAGATTTTCTCCCCTCACTTAGTGGAGAGGTAAAGGATTCTGCCCAAATTCAATGAAACTCCAAAGGACAAAAACAAAACCTCTTAATTCTGGAAGATCAAATTATATCGAGATCTAAATATAATACTGTAAAAAATGGGAGAAGGTGTTGGAGAAGAGATAGTAAGGATATGCTAAACTGCTATTGTAGTTAGCTTTAGGTATCAACTTGACTCATTAGGAGATACCCAGATAGCTGGTACAGCTTGGTTTCTGGGTGTCTGAGGATATTTCCAAAAGAGAGTGGCCTCTGAATCAGTGGGCTAAGTAAGGAATACCTGCCCTTTCTCAGTGTGGGCAGGCACTTGGCCCAGATAGAACAAAAAGGCAGAGGAAAGACAAGTTTGCTCTTTCTTCTAGAGCAGATCACTCTTTTTCCGCCCCTGGGTTTCTGCCCCTTGGGCTCCCAGGCCTGCACCAGTGGTGCCCCCAGTTCTTTGGTCTTTGACCCTACACCACTGGCTTCCCTGGTTCGGAAGCCTTTGGACTTGGACTGAACCAAGCTATTAGCTTTCCAGATTCTCCAGATGGCCTCTGGTGCAACTTACCAACCTTCATAATCAAGTGAGTCAATTTCCCTAATATGTCTACTCTTATCTATTCTTTTTCTCTCTCTCTGAATCCATTCATTCATAAACCTATCTATTATATCCAGATAGCCTATTGTTCTGTTTCTCTGGAGAATGCTGATCAATTACATTTTTGGTTTTATCACACAAATATTAATAAGGACAACCAAAATTTCATAAATCAGAAAATAGCATTTAAAACATATTATATAGGATTTCCGGCAAGATGGCAGCATGATGGGTCAGCATGGTCTGTGAAACCTTCCGCGAAAGAGAACACTCATAAAGACCCTAGCTCTCTCCTGCGGGCTGCAGCTCCCATCTTTGGCAGCCTGTTCTTCATGGGGAGCTCAGCCGCTGCCGCCGCCACTGCTCAGACATCACGGCGGTCTGGGCTGCTCCCGCAGCCATGGATGCCACTGCAACCACTGCAACCATTGCCCCACCCATGCCTGAGGCATCCCATGACTTCTGACCGTGAACCCCTGCTAGCACAATCTACTGATATCACCACCACCGCTGCTGCTGCCACTGCCACTGCCACACCATGCCCCTCGCCCAGAGCCAGGCCTGTGGAGTTCACCCCGTGTATGGTGGGATCCGTTGCTGGATCCCTATCCTCTGAACTGCAGGCATCAGCAGCTGCAGATAAAGGTCTACTGGAGTGGTGAGATACCACCACCTGCTCGGGATCCAAGGTAACAACATCAAAATGGGAATGACAGGCGCTCTTCCCCCTTGATAAATAGACAAGGCCAGATCTCAGTAATAGACTGGGCAGGGAGCCTGTATCTGAACAGCTCATCACAGCAGGCCAAGGGTAACTGACCCTAACTGTGAACAATTCTACCAGCCTGCAAAGACAGCTAGAAATCAGAGCTGAAAGGACATTGGACTCAAAGGAAAATTCTCAGAATATGCTTGGTTGGTTCTGTTGGTCTACTGACTTTTAATCTATCCCTTTTCTTTTTTTTTCTTCTTATTTCTCTGTAAACCTCATCTTTGTATAGAGGAATAGCACACCAATAAAGAGGTTGGTTAGCTTGTATGTTAGCATCATTGTATGTTATAGTTTTTTATATGAGTGTTGGTTAGTTTTTAGTTGTGGGTAGTGTTTTTTTTTATTTGTTTCAGTATTTGTGTCTCCTTTCACTTGCCAGTCAGTACACTCATCTGTTTTCCCTCTCACTCCTCTCTCTCTCCCCCGCTCCTCCCCCCACTGCCTGCTCCATTCTCTTCCCTCTGTTAACCTCATTTTGCTTTCAGGGAGTAAACCTACAACCCCACTGCATGGACAGATTCCAAGGCAGTGGGAAGTGGGATTCACACTATCCATACACCTGTTGACGGATACCAGGATCTGCAGAGAGATTTTGAATCACAGCTCCCCCCTTAATTAAATCTCAAAACTGCAAAAAGGATGCCCTCAACCTACAGTCCAACTCCAGAACTGAACAAAGCAAGAGGAAATACATTAAGAAGAATAGGAGATTGAACAAATAGAAGCAAAAGCAACCCCTCCATCCCGAATAATAGAATTAAAGAAGATGCAGAAGTGCATGGAAGGGAAAAGTAGGGAGGAAAAATCTGCACAAATGAAGAAAAACCAAAAGAAGAATCAAGGGCTCACACAGACCCCTGGGAGGTCAGACACTGAGAAAACAGACTCTGGAACACAAACAATGAGGAGCCCCCAGAATGACTGGTCACATGCAACAAACCCAGACATCAAGACATTAATAGCGAGAATAAAAAAAATTGAGGAGAGACAAGAGGAAAATAGGAAGAAGCTGATGACAGAAATAACAGCAGTAAAGAATACTGTGTTGGAAATAAATAACAAACTAATAAGCATGGAAAGCAGAAGTAGCCAAGCAGAAGAAAGAATCTCAGAGCTTGAAGACCAAAACACAGAACTAACCCAAACTGTCAAAAACATAGAAAGGAAGCTTAAAAAGTCAGAACAAAACCTTCAACAGATGAATTGCTTCAAGAGACCCAATCTAAGAGTAACTGGCCTTCCTGAGGCAGAGAGAGAAACAGAGGGCACATCGGAAGAAACATTTCATGAAATCATTCAGAAAATTTCCCTCATCTCATCAGTGATGCAAAAATTCAAACACAAGAGATTCAGGGAACCCCTGCAAGACAACAAATGAGAAGATCAACTCCCAGACACTTTATAATTCACCTAAACAAAGTAGCTATAAAAGAAAAAATCCTAAAGACAGTAAGAGAAAAAAGGTCAGACTACCTACCAGGGAAGACCAATTAGAATAGCAGCAGATTTATATACAGAAACCCTCCAGACTAGGAGAGCTTGGAGCCCTATCTTCAAAATTCTAAAAGATAAACAATTTCAACCAAGAA
>NW_007253987.1:143080-194273 GCF_000164805.1 Carlito syrichta
AAATGGACAAAAATTGGAACCATTTCCCCCGAAAACTGGAACAAGACAAGGATGCCCACTGTCACCCCTCCTGTTCAATATAGTATTGGAAGTCCTGGCTAGAGCAGTCAGAGGAGAGAAGGCAGTCAGGGGTATCCAAATAGGAAAAGAGGAAGTCATGTTATCTCTCTTTGCAGATGACATGATTCAGTACATTGAAAACCCACGAGAATCTGTCAAAAACCTCTTTACCTCCTTAAAGGCCTTTGGCAAAGTCTCAGGGTATAAAATAGATGTGCAAAAGACAATAGCATCTCTTTACACCAATAATAAACAAACAGAAACGCAAATAAAAAGCACAATTCCATTCACAATGGACACACAAAAAATGAAATACTGTGGCATCTTCCTAACCAGAAACATGAAAACCTTTACAATGAAAACTACAAAACACTGCTCAAAGAAATCAAAGATGACACAAACAAGTGGAAAAATATCCCATGGTTTGGAAGAATCAACATTGTGAAGATGCCCATCCTACCTAAGACAATCTACAGATTTAATGCAATACCCATCAAATTACCAGCAACATTCTTCTCAGACCTAGAAAAAACAATACAGGAATTCATATGGAAACACAAATGACCAAGAATAGCCAGAACAATCCTCAGCAAAAAACAAACAAACAAACAAAAAAAACAACAAAGGAGGAGGTATCACATTACCAGACTTCAAACTTTACTATAAAGCTACAATCATCCAAACAGCTTGGTACTGGTACAGGAACAGGCATATAGACCAATGGATTAGAATTGAGATTCTAGAAGCAAAGCCTCAATTTCTCAACCAACTCATCTTCGACAAAGCCTCCATCACCTACCACTGGGGAGAGGGGAAAATGGTGCTATTCAGTAAATGGTGCTGGGAAAACTGGCTGACCTCATGCAGAAGACTCAAACAAGATCCCTATCCATCCCCATACACAACAGTTAACTCTAAATGGATCAGAGACCTAAATGTAAAACCTCAAACCATAGGAACATTAGAAAATGCAGGAAACACCCTTATGGAAATTGGAACTGGTGTCCACTTCCTGAGCAATACCAGAAATGCATGGGCCATAAGAGATAAGAAATACAAGTGGGACCTCATTAAACTGAGAAGCTTCTGCACAGCCAAAGAAACCATCAAGAGAGCAGGGAGACAGCCCACAGACTGGGAAAAAGTATTTGCCAACTCCAGGTCTGACAAAGGCTTAACATCTTGGATCTATAAGGAATTCAAACATGCTGAAGAGAAAAAAGCAAACAGCCCCATTATAAAGTGGGCAAAAAATATGAACAGCCACTTCTCAAAGGAAGACACCCAAGCAGCCAACAGACACATGAAGAAATGTTCAACCTCAGTAATCATCAAGGAGATGCAAATCAAAGTTACACTGAGATACCACCTAAATCCAGTCAGAATGGCAATTATCAATAACTCAGAAAATAACAGATGCTGGAGAGGATGTGGTGAAAAGGGAACACTTCTACACTATTGGTGGAAATGCAGACTAGTGCAATCTCTGTGGAAAGCAGTGTGGCGTTTCCTAAAAACTCTAAATATTGACCTCCCATATGACTCCACAATCCCCCTACTGGGAATACACCTGAAGAACTCAAATCACTCTATGAAAAAGATGCCTGCACACGTATGTTTATTGCAGCATTATTCACAATAGCAAGGACCTGGAGCCAACCATGCTGTCCATCAAAAGTGGACTGGATTAAAAAATGTGGTACATATACATGATGGAATAGTATGCAGCCATAAAAAAGAACAAAATCATGAATTCTGTAGCAACCTGGATGGAACTGGAGTCTATAATACTGAGTGATCTCTCAAAGAAACAAAGATCCGAGTATCACAAGTTCTCACTCGTATAGTGGACCTTGAACATCTATCATAATACTATAAGAAAAGGACTGACAGTGGTAGGAAACTATGGGGGGGTAGGGAGGGAAAAGGAGGTGGGACTAACGGCAGTGAATATCTGTCTGGGGACGGGGAGACACCCCTTATCAACAACGGTGCCTGAACGATGCATATTTGTAAACCTAACCCTTAACTGTACCCCACAATTTAAAAATTAATAATTAAAAAAACATATTATATATATATTTACAGTGTTAATCAGCAGATGCACTGAAAGCAGAATTTATCAAAATAATGGGACTGTGAATTTCATGAAGAAATGTTCAACCTCACTAATTATCAAGGACAAAATCATGAATTTTGCAGCAACCTGGGCTATATTATCTCCATATTTAAATATAGAGATATTTAAAATAATACATATCTAATATCAAGTGTTAGTAAGATTGTGAATATAAATGGGACAATTTTTCTGGCGAGCATTTTGGTAATATGTATCAAAAAACTTAAGTCCTGTCTGGCAAATATGCTTTGAAGCATTCATCCTAGGGCAGTAATTAGAGGTGCAAAACAAGATTTAACTAATTAAAGTTATTTTGTATATAATAGTTGAAATTGTAGTAAAGTGCCAGAGTAGAGATTAGCCAAATAATTTATGGAACAATAGACAAAGGAATGCAAGTTATTAAAATTTATGCTATCGCATATCATTTAGAGACATTTGAAATATGCCCTCCTAATAGCATTATAGTGTAATCAATAAAATTTATTACAATGCTATTGGGAGGGTGTATTTCAAGAGTATTCTCCAAATTATATTAAGTATATATGATTGTCAAGCAGACTTTTCTGAATCTTTTTTACACCCAAGTATTTTTCCCCAAGAGCAGAGTAAATTTAAGTCTCAGACTTCCTGATATGAATTTTGCTTTAGGAGGAATTAATAGGAGAAGTGGGTTGATGCTTCTAAAAACCTTCACAGATAATGTTAAATAAAGAAAAATTAAATTACTGATGCACATGTGCATTTTGATGATAATGTTGTCTTAAAAAGTTCATTGATAAACAAGCCGATAAAGCTGTGTGGGAAAAATATACTGTTTTATTAAAGAAATACAACAAAATATTGGTAGAATATACTTCAGGACATTGGGCTAGTGGAAACTATTAAGTTTCTTCTAAATTTGCATTCCAAATTCACCACAGAAAGAAAAACAATGTGTTTGTATAAGCATCTGTGGCCCCCAACAACACACACACACACACACACACACACACACACACACACACACACACACACCAAGAATCTATTTGCTCACTTTTCTGGTAACCATGCCACTATTTGTGTGTGTGTGTGTGTGTGTGTGTGTGTGTGTGTGTGTGTGTGTGTGTGTGTTGGAAAGCTGCTTTGTCTGACATTCTAGACCATGAGACTTAATGAGGTGTCTTAGCCAACAATCTAGGGGTGGAACATGCAGCTGAGGACATTACACTTCCCTGGCCACAGGGATTGGGCCTAGAAGAGACACATGAGATGATCACAGCTGAAGAGTTATGCATATTTGGAAAGCACAGTTTTCTGCTATTGATCTTGAATTTGGGAGAATGTCTCAGAATCTGCTCCCTTCGGAGAGAAAACTGTGGGACTGTGGAGCCAACCCACAGAGAGAGTAGAGCATGGGAACTTGCCTAAAGATTGCTACTTAATAATTACCTGGGCCAAAACACTGCCTTTTTGCCAAAGATAGTTGGGCAGGATTTTCAGTAATTTGTAACCAACATGATCCTTAGAAGTTTTTATAAACTTTATGATTTCTTTTTATTCATGTCTTGATAGTAGTGTGTCTTTGAAATCCATGGCCCTTTAGTCATAAAATCTCTGAAAAGTATCATAAAAATCTATTTTGGAGAATGATTTATTATGTTAGAACTATTTCTTCCTCCAATGTTCATATAAATCAAGGTACTCATTCATTCTCATTAAGTAAAATACTTGCAGTGATTCATGATATCTCTGTAATGAATCCCAAATATATCTTAATTGAGAAAACAAATGCAATATGCAAGCAATTTTTCTTCTTCATTTAGTTCAGTTCTTCACTCTCAAAGCAGCAGAAGAATGATGCAGTTTTTATTTAATTCAGACAGAAATGATTAAAGGCATTTTTGAACAAAGGTTTATTTTCCTTTACCCCCTTATGACAAAATAATCCAGGGAAACCTCTAGAACTACCACATCAAAAAAGAACTTTCAAGAAGCACATTGAGATAGTTGATGGGAGGCAGCTGGAGTGTGCTTCTCCTATAGAGTAAACCAAGGTAGAGAGAGTTTCCTCAGACTGAGAAAGAATCAAGAGTAGCATCATACCCCATGACTCATCAAAGGAGTGATGATAACCATATAGCACAAAGAAAAGGGACATCAGTTGACCTGGGTTGGAATGAGTCAGTCTCTTGTTTGGATCATGGCACAGATGTGTAGCCTCCAGACACAGTGGGGGAAGAGATAGAATTCAGAAAGTTGATTATAAAATTGCTCAATGAGGTTGAGGAGACAGCTGAAAACAAACATAAAGAAATTAAAAAAAAAATTACTATTCAGGACATTAATGAAAAATTCTCCAAAGAGATAGACAGATGCAAACAGAGAAAAAAGCAAAAACAAACCAACCAAACAAAAACAAAATAACAACAACAAAATAAACCAAGCTGAAATTCTGGAAATGAATCATTTAGTGAAGTAAAAGTGTGGTGGCAAATTTTAACAGATTGGAACAAGCAAAAGAAAGGATCTCAAAACTTGAAGACAAAGCTTTTGAATGAACTCAATCAGATAATAATAAATAAAAAAAGAATCAAGAGGATAAACAGAGTTTCAAAGAAATGTAGAATTACATAAAACATCCAAATATAAAAATCACAGGTGTTCCTGAAGAAAAAGAGAAAGTAACAAGTTTGGAAAACCTATTTGTGGGATGAATGGAGGAAAATTTCCCTAGCCTTGCTAGAGACTTAAACACTCAGATACAAGAAACTTCTAACCCCCAGAAGATTCATTGCAAAAAGTCATCCCAAGGCATATAATCATCAGGTTATGCAAAGTTAATATGAAGGAGATAATTTTTTAACAGCAATGAGACAAAAGCATCAAATAACTTAAAAAGGTAAACCTAACAGCAGACTAAAAGACTATCAGCAGACTTCTGAGCAGAAATTCTAAAAGCCAGAAGGAATGGGGGCCCCATCTTTAATCTCCTCAAACAAATTAGTATTCAGATAAGAATCTTGTAACCTGCAAAACTAAGTTCCATAAATGAAGTTAAAATGAAGTCTTTCTCAGACAACCAAACACTGAGGAAATTTGTCACAACTAGACAGACTTCACAAGAAATAATCAAAGGCATTCTAAACACTGGAACAAAAGGTCAAACTACACCAGTGGACAAACACTGGAAATCCTAAAGCTCACATAAAGTGATACAATAAATAAATAAACAAACAAACAAACAAATATGGCAACCAGATAACAACCAGCATGATGATGGATTAGTAGCTTACATGTTATTAATTCTGAACATAAATGGTCTCAATGCCCCCCGCTTAAAAAGATATCTACTGAGGTGGTGTCTTTCACCCATGCTAGCTCTGGCATATCTCCCTTTCTTTTCTCCCTTCTTTCTCTAATAAACTTTGTTTTAAAACTTTTTTTAAAAAAGATATAGACTAAAAGAATGGATTAAAACAAATCCAAATGTCTGCTGCCTTCAAAGAACCCACTTAATGTATAAAGACTTCTATAGACTCAAGGTAAAGAGGAGGGGGAAAATATTGCACACAAATGAAAACAAAAAACGTGCAAGAGTAGCCATTCTCATATCAGATAAAACAGACTTAAATTAATGACAAAAAAAAGAAAAAGAAAAAGATGGTTATTATATAATACTAAGGGCATCAATCCAACAAGAAGACATAAAAGTTTTAATATATATGCACCTAATGCCAGACCCATAACTTTATAAAACAAATTCTGCTAGAACGAAAGAAAGAAAGAGACAGTGATATAATAAAAGTGGGAGACTTCAACATTCCACTGACAGCAGTAGACAGATCATTGAAGCAGAAAGTCAACAAAGAAAAACTGGAGTTAAACTCGACCTGAGAGCAAATGGAACTTACAGACATCCACAAACTCTGGAGTATATATTTCTTTCATCAGCATATGGAAAGTTCTCCAAGATAAACTCACAAATCAAATCTCAATACATTAAAAAAAAATCATATCAAACATCTTATCAGATCACAGTGGAATAAAACCAGAAATTAACTCCAAGGAGAACTCACAAAGCAAAACAAAGGGATGGAAGTCAAGCAATCTGCTTCTGAATGATCCTTGAGTCAACAATAAAATTAAGATGGAAATTTAAAAATTCCTTGAAATGAATGGCAACAATGAAACAAGTTTTCAAAATCTCTGAGACACATCCAAAACTGTGCTCAAAGGTAAATTTATAGCACTGAAGACCATAAGATCGCATATTTCCAACTTCAGGAAACTAAAAATGTGAACAAAGCAAATACAAACCTTGTAGAAGAAAATAAATAATGGCGATTCCATCAGAATTAAATAAAATTGAAATAAAAAAACCAAGGGATCAATGAAACAGAAAGTTGGTTCTTTAAAAAGATAATCAGAGCTGTAGATCACTAACTAGATCTATTAAGAAACAAAGAGAGAAGTTTCAAATTAGCTCAATCAGAAATGAAAATGGTGACCTTATAAATAATATGACAAAAATTCAAAGGATAATCTGAGATTATTATGAACACCTCAATGCAAACAAACTAGACAATATAGAGGAAATGGATAAATTATTGGAAACATACAACTCCTTTCTTTCAGGAAGAAATAGAAACCCTAAACAGACACACAATGAGTAACAAGATTGAAACAGTAGTTAAAAGTCTTCCAACAACAGCAAAAAAAGTTCAGAACCTGACAAACTCACAACAGAATTCTACTAGATTTTCAAAAAGAAGAACTGGTACTAATTTTACTGAAGCTATTTCATAATATTGAGGAAGATGGAATTCTCCCTAACTCATTCTAGGAAGCCAGTATCAACCTGATACCAAATCAGGAAAAGACACAATGACAACAACAACAACAAAAGGAGAAAACTACAGACTAATGTCCGCGATGAACACAGATGCCAAAATCTTCAATAAAATATTAGCTAACCAAATTCAATCCTACCTTAAAAAAAGTAATCCTTCACAGTCAAGTGGGTTTTCGCCTAGGGATGCAAGAATGGTTTACTATATGGAAATCAATAAACATGATTTACTACATTAACAGAATTAAAAACAGAAATCATATGAGTATTTCAATCGATGTGAAAAAGTATTTGATAAAATCCAGCATCGCTTCATGATAAGAACTCTCAGCAAAATAGTTACAGAGGGAACATTCCTCAATATAGTAAAAGCCATATATGATACATCTACCACCAAAGTCATTCTGAATGGAGAAAAGTTGAATACATCCCTTCTTAGAACT
This sequence comes from Carlito syrichta, assembly GCF_000164805.1. NCBI lineage: Eukaryota > Metazoa > Chordata > Mammalia > Primates > Tarsiidae > Carlito > Carlito syrichta. The sequence goes on from NW_007253987.1 coordinate 150,534, forward strand.
GGAACCAGGCAAGGATGCTCACTTTCACCACTCCTATTCAGCATAGTACTGGAAGTCCTAGCCAAAGTAATCATGCAAGGCAAAAAATAAAAGTATCCAAATTGGGAAAGAAGAAATCAAACTACTCCTGTATGCTGATGATATGATCTTATGTGTAGAGAATTCTAAAGACTCCCCTAAAAGACTTCTGGACTTGATCAATGAATTTAATAAAGTTTCAGGATGCAAAATCAACACACAAATCAGTAGCTCTGTTATACACCAATAATGACTGAGCTGTGAATGAAATCAAATACTCAATTCCACCTACAATAGCATGCAAAAAACTAAAATACCTAGGACTATATTTAATCAAGGAGGCGAAAGATCTCCACAAGGAGAACTGTAAAACTCTGGTGGTCTGATTTCGCCACAAATGGAGACATCTCCCATGATTATGGATTGGAAGAATCAGCATTGTTAAACTGACTGTAGTAGGCAAAGTAATGTACAAATTCAATATAATCCCTATCAAACTACCAGCATCATTTTTCACAGAATGAGAAAAATTTTCTAAAATTCATATGGAACCCAAAAAGAGCAAGGATGGCTAACACAATCCTAAGCCAAAAGATCAAAGCTAAAGGCACCACATTACTTGATTTCTAATTACACTACAAGGCTATAGTAATCAGGACAGGGTGGTACCGGTATAAGAGCAGACATATGGGCCAATGAACAGAATATAGAATCCAGAAATAAATTCAAATACCTACAACCAACTGATCTTTGACAAGCAGAAAAAAAATACACTGGGAAAAATACACCCTATTCAGCAAAAGATGCTGGAAAAATTGGATAGTTATAAGCAGAGAAATAATATTTGATTCCTATTTTGCACCATATTAAAGAAACTCAAGATTGATTAAATTATTAACTGTCAGATCTGACACCAGAAAAATCCTAGAAGAAAATCTAGAAGAAAACTTTTCAGGACATTGGTTTATGCAGAGAATTTATGGCTAAAACCCCCAAAGCAAATGCAATAGAAATAAGTATAACTTAAACTAAAAAGCTTCTGCACAGCAAAATAAATAATCACCAGAACAAAGAGAAACATGCAGAATGGGAGAAGATCTTCATAAACTATGCATCTGACAAATGACTAATATCCAGAATCTACAAAGAACTCAAACAGATTAGCAAGAAAAAGCAAATGGCCCCATTAAAAAGTGGGCAAATGACATGAACATACATCTCTCAGAAGATAAACTAGTGGCCAACAAACATATGAAAAGATTCTCAGCATTATTAATCATCAGGGAAATGTAAATTATAAACACATTATAACCACCAGTTAGAATTATAACCACCAGTTAGAATGGCCATTATTAAAAAAAAAAAACCAAAAACAAACCACAATGAATCCTGCCATGGATGTGGTAAAAACGGAATGCTTATACACTGTTGGTGGAGTGTATATTAGTACAATCTCTATGGAAATTGGTATGGAGCTTTCTCAAAGAACTAAAAGTAGAACTACTATTTGATCAAGCAATCCCACTACTAGGTATCTACTCAAAGGATCAGAGGTCATTATAAAAAAAAGACACCTGCACTCACATGCTCATTGCAGCACAATTCACAGTTGCAAAGAGTGGGATCAACCTAAATGTCCATCAATTGATCAGTGAATAATGAAAATGTTGTATATCTGCAGGAGTCCAGCTCCACAGGGTCCAGGGGTTTCCAAAGGTGGAGACGGCGTAGGCGCTAGGAGAGAGAGGGAGACTTGAACAACTGTTTGGATTTGAGCAGATGTCATTTATTGGGACTCAATTAGAGGTTTTTATCCCCCAAATTCACATGTGCTTCATGTGAACAACATCAGGTGCATTTCACGTGGACAATGTCAGGTTTGTGGGGGCGTCTGCTACGTCCACCAAATGCTTTCCCAAGCATGAGGAAGAATAGACCCGAAATTCTTTTTTCTGTTCCTCATGCTTGGTTAATGCTCCTCGAAAGCAGTTTTTTGTGTTCTAGCTGATTGTATAGCTGATTACAATTATCCTTAAACAACATTCCAGTAATCAATAACCCACACCCACACCTGAAACTTATAATATAACATTAACTTTAAAACATAATACTAAAAATCCAAATACAAACAAAACCTATAACTAAGCTAATACAAATTACAAATCCTAACTAACTTAACGCATGTTAACCTTTATAATCCAAACCAACTAATGCTTCATATAAACAACTCTATTTTAAATCAATTCCTAGTTTGGGGCTGCAAAGCTTTAAGCAACTTGTGTACAAAGTCCAACACAGGGCAGAGTCTAACAGGTAATCCCCCTGAAGCGATGTCAGTACATTCCTTACAGCACGAAGGGCTTCTTATTCCGGGAATCCAAAACCTTCCTTGCTGTTTCTAAAAACCCAAAGCCTAAAACTAAAACTTTTCTTAAAACTTTAAAAATACTTTTCTTCTAAATATCCTATATCTAAAATAAACTTCCCTAAGCATATTCTGAAATCCTATATTTTAAAATAACTTTTCCCATTACTGCAATCACTCTACTAAAATTAAAACCCTTCATTAAATTCTATATTTCCTGAAATACTTTTATCATTCTAATATTTACTAATATTTCCTAACTCATTCTTAATAGCTAAACCTATCACAAAACTATGTAATATACTAAAACTTACTTTTCTGTAAACTTATAACTAAATTATCTTTCTAAAAATCCTTAATTCATTTGAAAACTTGTGACCCAGTAAACAGCTCTTTGATGCGCTTCAAAGTTGAATCACAACGTGGGTCGAAAAGGTCATAAATTGAAAATGCCAAACCACAAGGTGGGAAAAAAGGAGGAACAATGACATTCTGAAGTTAACTGTGCAGGCCTCAAGCCGTATGGTATATGTGCTCAGCCAACACAAAGGTTCTCATTGACGTTAGTGCCAAGTAAGGTGGGAGGGAATGAGGTGGTAACTCCCAGGTCTTCCTAGCGGCCTGGGGTCTACAGCCCGCCAGATTCCTAGGATCTAGCAGACCTCCGTGGCCGGCTCCCAACATATATCTACACGATGGAATGCTATTCATCTGTCAAAAGAATAAAATAAGGTCTTTTGCAGCAACTTGGATGGAATTGGAGAACATAATCCTAAGTGAATTGACTCAGGAACAGAAAGTCAACCATCTCATGCTCTCATCCACAAGTAGTAGCAAGCTAAGGATCCTCAACGGCATAAAGAATGGTAAAATGGACATTGGAGACTCAGAAGGGGGAGGGGGAACAGGAAGGAGACAGACAAAAAATCACCTATCGGGTACAATGTGTACAAGTGGCAGTGGTGAGTACATTACAGCACAGACTTCTTCATGAGGATACAATGTAACCATGTAACCAAAAACTATTTGTCCCTTGTAAAAACTGTTGAACTTTTAAAAAATGTAAAAAATGGACTTTCACTAATTTTTGCCGGGAATCAGTGATGAAGACCATTGCCACCTTGGACCACAATATAGGTCAATTGTTCTCTTTTTTCTAAACTCACATGGATGGAGGACAGGACCCCTAGTTGAGTCAATGTGAGTTGGCCAGTTGCATTTAACGTATTCAAGCTACTGTCACCAACAGCACTGTGTGCCAATAAATGCTCTGCTTTTTTGGGGGGGGGAGAATTCTGAAGCCGTCAGTCAGGTATAGACGTGTGAGGTTAACTAATGAGAGGAAAACATGAGTGAGACAGTTCAAAATATTATAGATTGGTTAGCTCAGGTATTTCTCTATTTTGACAATCCCACAGGGCAATTTCCTGATGCCGATCAGTGTAGGTTTTGCTTTTTATATTTTTAATGAAAGAGGTTTTGAGTCCCTGGAAACTTTGCTTGCTTAATATCCTCAGAATTTTTCAGGGTTACTTAGTAAAGTTCACATGACCCAGTATCTACCGTCCCTGTGCCCTTTCTTAGGACTCTGCAGATTTTTCAAAATTAACAAGCTTGTCATATATCACAGTGATAACTGGGAGTGCACAGGGAGATAATAAGACTCAGGCCTACAAGATCTTTCTTATTGCGCTGAGCTAAAATCGGAATCTGCTTTTAAAAAGAAGTTGGTGCTTTAGAACCTAATGATCTTCCTTTTCATGCCTGGACAATACAGTTTGAAGTTTGGCTCCCTGGTGTGATATGAAAGTAACAACAGGCTTTTAACTGGTCGCCATGGCTGATAGAACTATATTTCTGCTTCTCTCTTTCTGTCTAACTTTAACTATGCCATGCATGAGAATGCTAATTAGCAAGTACTCAGCTCAAAACAATCCGGGTCATGATGCATATGGATAAATAAAAATTAAGACAAACTGGGCTTAGGCACGGTCTCTTGTAAACATCTGAGAAGATCATATTTATACTTACATTTGCATATGCAACTCAGTCAACATGTAGAATACAATAGGCACTTACGTCTGGTTGTAGAAAAATACCTAAGATGTGAAACTACAGCTGCTTCGAGTCCAGAATGTCATGCTGGTGACAACAATAATGATGAAGTTTCATGTTTTAAGTGTTTAAATCACTCACCACGTCTCAAACAGCTCCCTTCATCACTTTTTATTTCCACCGGAACCATTCTGTGTGTCTCAGTCAGACCATCTCACATGTAGAGTGACCCTAAAAAAACCAACCAAACTTTTTGGATGATGTCAACTATCTAAGACTTTTTCAAAGTACAAGGTACTTACCGCTGGAGTAAGAGTCAAAAAAAAACCAAAACAAAACAACCAGCCAGGCTCGGTGGCTCAGTCTGTAATCCCGCACCTTTGAGAGGCTGAGGTGAGTGGATTGCCTGAGCCTGGGGGTTCGAGCCCCATCAGGGCAACTTGGCGAGACCTCATCTCTACAATAAATCAAAAAATCAGCCGGGTGTGGTAGCACATGCCTGTAATTCCAGCTACTGGGAAGGCTGAGGCGGAAGTATCACTGGGGCCCAGCGGGTCAAGGCTGCGGTGGCCGGGAGTGGCCGCTGCACTCCAGTCTGGGCGACAGAGTGAGACTCCAACTCAAAAAAACAAAACAAAACAAAAACAAAAACAAACAAACAAAAAATGAACTGATTAGAGCATTACATCATTTCAATTCTAATACTTAAATTTTTTTTCTTTAAAAAAAATTCACAGTGGCATTTTAATGCAATATTGCGTTTAATTTTTTAAAAAATGTGGGGTACAATTCAGGATTAGGTATGCAAACTACAAACGGTGATCATGCAGACACTCTTGTTGATGAGGCGTGCCCCTCCTTCCCCTAGCATTTTCCCTCAACTGCCAATCCCACCCCCCTCCCTTGGCAGTTTCCCACTACTGCCAATCCCTTTCTTATAGTGTTTTGATAATTATTCAAGGTCACTGATGAGAGCGAACATATGGTACTCTGTTCTTTATATCTGTGATAGATCACTGAGTATGATAGACTCCAAATCCATCCAAGTTGCTGCGAAGTCCATATGTTTGCCCTTCTTTATGGCTGCATAATATTCCATTATGTATATATACCACATTTTTTACCCAGTCCAGCTTCGATGGGCAGCATGGTTGGTTCCATGTTTTTGCTATCGTGAATAGAACTGCCACAAACATACATGTGCAGATACCTTTTTTGTAGAATGATTAGAGTTCCTCCGAGTATATCCCCACTAGGGGAATTGCTGGGTCATATGGAAGGTCAATTTCTAGTTCTTTCAGAAATTGCCACACTGTCTTCCAAAGAGGTTGCACTAGTTTGCATTTCCACCAGCAGTGCAGAAGCGTTCCTTTTTCTCCGCCTCTTCATCAGCACCTGTTGTTGTTTGTTTTATTAATGATGCCATTCTTCATGGGTTTAGGTAGGATCTCAGTGTGGTTTTGATTTGCATGTCTCTGATGATGAGTGAGGCTGAGCACTTTTTCATGTGTCTGCTGGCTACCTGTATATCTTCTTTTGAGAAGTGCCCATTCATGTCTTTTACCCACTTTTTAATGGGACTGTTCGCTTTTTTCTTTTCAGCACGTTTGAGTTCCTTGAAGATCCTAGATGTTAGGCCTTTGTCAGATATACATTTGGCAAATATTTTTTCCCATTCTGTGGGCTGTCTCCCTGCTTTCTTGATGATTTCTTTTGCTTTGCAGAAGCTCATCAGTTTGATGAGGTACTACTTGCCCATTTTATTTCTTATAGTATGGGAACTTAGGGTTCTGATCAGAAAGTGGTTGCCAGTTCCAATTGCCATAAGGATGTCTCCTGCGTTTTCTAGGATTCTTATTGTTTGAGGTTTGACGTTTAGGTCTTTGATCCATTTAGAGTTGATTTTTGTGTATGGTGGTAGATAGGTGTCCTATTTCAATCTTCTGCATGTGATCAGCCAGTTTTTCCAGCGGAATAATTTCTCCTCTCCCCAGTGGTTGTTGTTGGAGGCTTTGTCAAAGATGAGTGGTTGAGAAATTGAGACTTTACTTCTGGCATCTTTATCCTGCTCCATTGATCTATATGCCTCTTGTACCAATACCAGGCTGTTTTGATTACTGTAGCCTTATGGTAAAGTTTGAAGTCTGGAAGTATGATAACTCCTGCTTTGTTTCTTTTGCTAAGGGTTGTTTTGGCTATTTGTGGTCATTTATGCTTCCATATGAATTTCTGTATTGTCATTCTTAGGTCTAAGAACAATGATATTGGTTATTTAATGGATATTGCATTGAATCTGTAGATTGTCTAAGGTAGGATGAGCATTTTTACAATGTTGATTCTTTCTATCCATGAGCATGGAATATTTTTCGATTTGTTTGTGTCTTCTTGTATTTCTTTGAGCAGTGTTTTGTAGTTCTCATTGTAAAGGACTTTCACTTCTCTGGTTAGGAAGATGCCAAGGTATTTCATTGTGTGTGTGGCTATTGTGAATGGGATTATGCTTTTTATTTGGGTCTCAGCCTGCTTGTTGGTGTATAGGAATGCAACTGTCATTTGCACATTTATTTTGTACCCTGAGTCTTTGCCAAACTCTTTTATCCGTGCAAGCAGATGTTTGACAGATTCTCTTGGATTTTCAAGATATAGGATCATATCATCAGCAAAGAGGGATAACTTGACTTCCTCTTTTCCTATTTGGATACCCCTGATTTCCTTGTGTAATTACCCAAGCTAGGACTTCCAACACAATGCTGAGCAAGAGTGGTAAGAGTGGGTAGACTTGTCTTCATCCAGTTTCTGTCCACTTAGCAATATGTTAGTTATGGGTTTATCGTAGATGGCACTTAGTATTTTGAAGGAAGCGTGTGCCGGATTTGTTTTTGTATCTGTTGATGTATTTAATTACATTAATGGTCTTGCAAATGTTGAACCAGTCCTGCATCCTGGGGATGAAACCTACTTGGTCATGGTGGATGATTTTTGAGATGTGTTTTTGGATCTGATTTGCTAGAATCTTGTTGAGGATTTTTGCATCTATGTTCATAAGGGATATTGTCCTGCAGTTTTTTTTTTATTGTTGGATCTTTACCCAGTTTGGATATCAGTGTGATGTTAGCTTCATAAAATGACTTGGGGAAAAGTCCATCTTTCTCAATTACCTGGAATAGTTTCAGTAGGACTGGTAACAGCTTCTCCTTGTACGTTTTGTAAAATTCTGCTGGAAAGCCATCCGGTCCAGGACTTTTTTTTGCAGGTAGTTTTCATATGACAGTGCCAATATCTTGGGTTGTTATTGGTCTACTTAGTGTCTCAATGTTTTCTAGTTTCAACTTGGGGAGATTGTGTGATGTCAGAATGTCCTCCATTCCATTTAAGTTATCAAGTTTGTTTCCACATAGGTGTACATGGTAATCTCTGATAATCTTTTGTATTTCTTCAGGATCAGTTGTGATTTGATCTTTTGTATTTCTGATTATGTTTATTTGGGCCTTTTCTTGGTCATTCTGGCTAAGGGTCCATCAATCTTGTCAATTCTTTCAAAAAACCAGCTTTTGTTTTGTTGATGTTTTCTATGGTATTTTTGTCTTCTATGTCCCTTATTTGGGCTCCTATTTTGGTGATTTGGATTCTTCTGCTAAAGTTGGGGTTTTGGTGGTCCTCTCTTTCCAGCTCTCTTAGGTGATTTATTAGGCTCTCAACTTGTGACTTTTCCATTTTCTTGATGTGTGCTCGTAGAGATATAAATTCCTAGTACTGCTTTCATGGCAATCCAGAGGTTTTGGTAAGATGTTTCTTCCTTTTCATTTGTTTCCATAAATCTTTTAATTTCTGCTTTGATTTCTACGTTGACCCAGTAGTTGTTTAGCATCATGCTGTTTAGTGTCCATGTCTTTGTGGGCTTTGGGGAAATTTTGTTGGTGTTAATATTTATTTTTATTCCACTGTGGTGGAATGTGCATGGCAATATTTCAACCTTATGGAATTTGTTTACACTTGATTTTTGGCCAAGAATGTGATCGATTTTGGAATATGTTCCATGTGGTGATGAGTGGAATGTATATTCTGTGATGTTGGGTGAAATAATCTGTAGGTATCTATTAAGTTCATTTGTTTAAGTGTTAAGTTTAGGATCTGTATCTCCTTGTTAATTTTTTGCCTCGTTGATCTATTTAGGGCTGTTAGTGGGGTATTCAAGTCCCCTGCTATAATAGTGTTAGAGTCAATATCTTTTTTTAGTTTACTTAGTTGTTGCTTTATAAATGCTGATGTTCCTGTGTTATGTGCATATATGTTTAGGATGGATATTTCTTGTTGATGGATTTAACCTTTTATCGTTATGTAGTGTCTTTTTTTATCTTTTTAAATTTTTGATACTTAAATTTTTAAAGGGCAAAAAAAGGGAATAAAAGTAGACATAATCTAAAATTTTTTCTATTTACTGAGCACTTTTGCACTTTGATTAGGTATTCAGATAAGCTTATAACTTCGCAGTCACAGATAATGTTGTTGGGAAGAGGTATAAGGCGGTTTAGGGTTACAAGAAAAATTGGTTAGAATTTGCCTTCTTCTGAGCTTAGTTACTCGAGCAGCATAGTAAAAGGCAGATAAATTCATTGTCAGGAAAAATGTCGGCAGCTAATCTTAAAAGAAAAAGACTGAAAGAGAATGAAAACAAATGAGAAATTTGCTTTAATTGAAAACTGATGGACCTAGGAGGCTCAATATATTCTTTTAAAATAGTGATTAAAAATATTTCCAGGCAAACTTTTCTTATGTATAGGATTTGATTTGGAAATGAAGAGAGAGAGCACAATAAGATATCATCAATATTTTCTTTAATCTCTGCCACTAATGGAAAAAATTCAAAGGAAGAACTCTTAAAATGACCACATGGTACAGTGCAGTAATGCTTCCCTTTCAAATTCATGGCTTTTTCTGTCATGTGTAACTTGGAAATTACAGAAATTTTAATTACTGAAAGGACCATCTCAAATCATCTTTAGTTACAAGAAATAGTAAAAATGTATAAAGCCATATATTTATAAAATAGTTTTTTTTTTAAAGTTGGAGTCTCACTCTGTCACCCAAACTGGAGTGCAGTGGCTGCTCCCGGCCACCGCAGCCTCGCCTGCTGGGCTCCGGCGATCCTTCCGTCTTAGCCTTCCGAGTAGCCGGAATTACAGCCGCTACCATGCCCGGCTGATTTCTGATTTATTGTAGAGATGAGGTCTCGCTGCCCAGGCGGGTCTCGAACCCCCGGTCTCAGGCAATCCACTCACCTCAGCCTCCCAAAGGCATGGGATTACAGGCTGAGCCACCGAGCCCAGCTCTAAAATAGTTTTTATAATAGAGAATTAGTATGGTATAAATATGAAATAATCTTTGTAAGTAAGACCCTTAGATGAATCAATTAACAATCACTTGCCCAATTTTAATTTAATTATATATATAGTCAAAATTCAGATCCTTGTGGTTGGTGTATTCATAGCTTCAGTATCATTGGTGACCTGTAATTTTAACGGTTAAGGATGGGCTATTGATTTCATCTATTGTGTAAAGAATACGTAGGGAAGGAAGAGAAGTTAGGATAAGGATGATGGCTGGTAGGATGGTTCATACTGTTTCTACTTCTTGTGCATCTATTGTGCTTGTGTGGGTCAACTTGGTTGTTAAGATGAGGGTAATAATGTAGAGTACTAGTGAGCTGTTTAGGAAAACGATTATTAAAGTGTGATCGTGAAAATGGAGTAGTTCTTCTATAATAGGGGAAGTGGCATCTTGAAAACCTAATTGGAGAGGATGTGCCATGAAAATACACAGGGGTTTAACCTGTAATTTAACTTTGACAAAGCTATGTAATAGTTTTACTAGTATTTTATTAATAAAGAAAGTCATGGTGGTTATGGAGTTGGCTTGAAACCAATTTTGGGAGGTTCAATTCCTTCCTTTCTTGCTAATGATGCTTTTACATAGGTAGGTTCTTCAAATTTGTGGTAAGGTGGAGGGCAGCCGTGGAGTCGCTCAAGGTTTGTAGCTGGGTAATTCAACTGCTAAGACTTCTCGTTTTGAGGCGAAGGCTTCTCAGACTATAAAGATTATCAGTATAACTGCAGTGAGGGAGATAAATGAGCCTATGGAGGAGATGGTGTTTTATATAGTGTATGCATCAGGATAATCGGAGTATCGCCGGGGTATACCTGATAATCCAAGGAAGTGTTGAGGGAAAAAGGTTAGGTTTACTCCTACAAATCTAATTGCAAAGTGGGTTTTGGCTCAGGTTGGGTGGAGGGTAAATCCTGAGAATAGGGGGAATCAATGGACGAAGCCTCCTATAATTGCAAAAACTGCTCCCATTGATTGAACATAGTGGAAATGTGCTACTACATAATAAGTATCATGGAGGACGATATCAAGGGAAGAATTGGCGAGGACAATTTCTGTCAGGCCGCCAACGGCGAAAAGGAAAATGAAGCCTAGGGCTCATGGTATAGCAGGAGATCATTTAATGTTGCCTCCATGTAAAGTTGACAGCCAGCTGAATACTTTTACGCCAGTAGGAATGGCAATGATTATGGTAGCAGATGTAAAATATGCTCGAGTGTCTACATCTATTCCCACTGTAAATATATGATGGGCTCAAACAATAAAACCTAGGAAACTGATAGATATTATGGCTCAAACTATTCCTATGTAATCGAATGGTTCTTTTTTCCTAGAGTAGTAGGTTACAATATGTGAAATTATGCTGAACCCAGGGAGAATAAGAATATATACTTCAGGGTGACCGAAGAATCAGAACAAGTGTTGATAGAGGATAGGATCCCCTCCCCCAGCAGGATCAAAAAAGGTTGTGTTTAGGTTTTGATCAGTTGAAAGTATAGTAATTCCTGCCGCTAAAGCTGGAAGAGGCTGGGCTCCATGGCTCAGGCTGTAATCCCAGCACTTTGGGAGGCCGAGGTGAGTGGATTGCCTGAGCCTTCGGGTTCAAGACCTGCCTGGGCAACTTGGTGAGACCTCATCTCTACAATAAATCAAAAATTAAGTGGGTGTGGTAACGCGCGCCTGTAGTTCCAGTTCCTTGGAAGGCTGAGGCGGAAGGATCACCGGAGCCCGGCAGGTCAACTCTGCGGTGGCCGGGAGCGGCCACCACACTCCAGTCTGGGCGACAGAGTGAGACTCCCACTCAAAAAAAAAAAACTGGAAGAGAGAGCATGAGTAAAACGGCGGTAATGAATACAGACCATACAAATCATGGGGTTTGATATTGTGACATAGTGGGGGGGTTTATGTTGATAATAGTTGTAATAAAATTATTAGCACCTAGAATGGAAGATACTCCTGCTAGGTGAAGGGAGAAGATAGTGAGGTCTACAGAGGCTCCTGCATGAGCTAGGTTCCCTGCTAAAGGGGGGTAAACAGTTCAACCCGTTCCTGCTCCAGCTTCAACTATTGAGGAGGCTAAGAGTAAAAGGAAGGATGGTGGTAGTAATCAGCTTATATTGTTTATTCGAGGGAATGCTATATCGGTGGCTTCAGAATCATGAAAAAAAGTTTACGCATCTGTTTTTCTCTCTTATAAATTAGGACTTTGGACAAATTATTAGCCTTCTTAAACTTTTACTCGTCTGTAAAATGGACATAATAAAAGAAGCAACACACAGAGTAAAGCTTAGCACATAGCAAGCACCCAGTAAGTCTTAGCTACCAAGAACAACCCATTCTTCCAGATCAAACAGTGTCATTGAGTCTCCCTCTCTCAAACAGCTCACCTCTTTCCTGGGTGAGAGGCATAGCTCACCTCTCTCCAGATGATCAACAGAGCAAAGGCTGGCATCAGAATCTCTAACCGACTGAACGCCAATAGTTCTCAACGGGAGAGAGGAAGCCCCCGGGGCGTGTAGAAGTGGGAAGGGTGCATGGTGGAGTGGGGAGGCATGCTGGTCTTAAGCAGGATGGGTGGCCGGATGTGGCATCACTCGGAATGCTTAGGCCCGCCCCACAAGCCAAAGAACGTCCCTGCCACAAACTCCGACGGTGCTTCGACTGAAAAACACAGACTGCTTGGAAACTATTTAGAGACGAGAGACAGCAGACAAAGTCATTATAAGAAACGGGTGGTGAGGTGAGTAACCCAGAATCAGCCAGGAAATCGCCAATACCTCCTGACGGCTTCGGGCGGCTCTGTGCGGAAGGGAATCTGACGGGCCGCGGCCAGGGTGTCCTGCAACGCCTTGCTGACCTCCTGCAGCTGGCCCGGGGACAGCCGGCCCACCAGAGGCGTCAGGTCGCAGTCCCACCACTGGAGTCGCTGGTCCTGCTCTTCTATTTCCCTTCTCAGCTGTTGATCTCTGGCTTCCAGCACAGACAGCCTTGCTTGGAGGGCTTTGATTTCTGTCTGCAGAACATGAGGAGACCAGATTTTATAAGTTAACCCTGCTCGTGGCAAACTACTCTGCGGCTAATGACTCATTTAGATGAGAGCTGGCCGTATGCACCAGAGCCACGAGCTCCCCTTCCGAGGCCGGCAGATTTCTGGAGGTTTGCTGAACTGGAAAAATCATGCCAGCTTTATATTTCTAATGAGTTGGCATAAGGAAAAACATTCCCTCCCAAGCATTAAATAACTATGGGGGGTGAGCCAAGAATTTGACTTGGAAGAACCCTGCAAATATATAAATGACTGACTCCGTTTAAGATGGAAGAGTTAGAACACAGGACAGCAGGCACCGTGCACGTGAGATACACGCTAAGCAGGTAACATTAGCCACACACCAAAACAAGAAAAGCACACAAGCCTTGGCTGGTCTGTCTCCAAACAAGAGAACTTGAAGTAGAGAGAAAGACAAAAAGCTCCACTTCTTAAATCTACAGGATTGAGAGAACAATAAGATGCTGCAGACAGTGCCGTGCAGTTTAATGTTCATAAAAATATTCAGTAAATTTAATTTTCACAAATACAGCAAACTGAAATTCAGATAATCCAGAATGTATCATCTGATCTTGAGGTCAACGACTAAAACAAGCAGCAGGTAACTGACACCCATCGTGTGCACAGCATTACAGCAGATAATCATCTCACGGCTTGTATGATTCTGGAATAGAAATCAAACTCTTCAATTAGCATCCTCCCAGCCGGGCGCGGTGGCTCACGCCTATAATCCCAGCACTTTGGGAGTCCAAGGTGAGAAGATTGCCTGAGCTCACAGGTTCGAGACCAGCCAGAGCAACTTGGCGAGACCTCATCTCTACAATAAATCAAAATATTAGCCAGGCATGGTAGCACGTGCCTATAGTTCCACCTGCTTGGAAGGCTGAGGCGGAAGGATCCCCTGAGCCCAGCAGGTCAAGGCTGCGGTGGCCGGGAGTGTGCCACAGCCCTCCAGCCCAGGCATCAATAACACCAAGATTGCGGTGTTATTGACAAAATCTCTCAGCTAATCTCCCTGCTCCCACCTCAGTCTTCCCACACCCTATTTTTTTTTCTTTTTTTCAGTTGTTTTAAACTGCAGTAAGAGACACATAACATAAAATTCACCATCTGAACTCTGTTAAAGTGTAGGTTTCAGTGGTATTAAGTAAATTCACACTGTTGTACAATCATCACCACTATCCATCCCTTTACAGAACTGAAACTGTACACATTAAACACCAACTTCTCATTCCCCTTCTCCCCCCAGGCCCTGGTAAACCACCATTCTACTTCCCATCTCTCTATGAATCTGATTACTCAAGGTACCTCACTCATATGAGTGAACCATACAATTGATTCTTTTTGTGACTGGCTTATTCCACCTAGCATAACGTCCTCAGAGTTCATCAATGTTGTAGCATGTGTCGAAATTTCCTTCCTTTTTATGGATGAGTAATAATCCACTGTACGTACATGCCACATTTGGCTATCCACTCATCCACCCCTGGGCACTTGGGTGGTTATCACCTTGTTACTATTGTGAATAATGCCACCATGAACGTGGCAGTACAACTGTCTTTTTGAGCCCATGCTTTCAATTTTAGGGGTCTATCCCCAGAAGGGAGATGGCGGGATCATATGGGATTCTACTTTTAATTTCTGAAAGAGGCTGCATACTGTTTTCCTCACTGGTCTGAGCGATTCTTTACAACGTGCTCAGATCATGTCACTTTGGGGCTTAAAACCCTGCAATGGAGAAAAGCCCAAGTCCCCGCAAGGTCTCCTTTGTCTTGGAATTCCTCCCCTGTATCCTCCCTCTCACTTACACTCCTTGGGTCACACCAGCCCCCCAGCTGCCCTCTGAACACACGAGACACCCTCCCAGGCCTTCACATGGTTGTCCCTGTGCCCAGCAAACTCTGACCAGAGGTTTCTGCAAGGGCCACTCCCTCTTCTCTTTCAAGCGTTGGCTTCAACCTCGCTTCTCAGTGAGTAGACGTCATCTCCTCATCTCCCTACTCTTCACATTACAGCTCTTACCACCCCATAACATGCCAGTTACCCAATCTGGACATTTATTATGTTGATTAGTTACTGTCTATCTCCCCACTCCCACTCTCAGTCGAACCCGAGCTCCCCAGGAATCCCAAACTTTTCCATTTATCTGGCACATAGTAGATCCTCAATAAATACCTTCCATTGAGCAAATAAATACTCAAGCCCTTTCTCCAGAGTGCTACAAGTATCCTGGGATAAAATTATTTTCTGCACACTCTGACATCCTCAGGAATTGTGTAGACCTTTCACTGGGGAGTGTTGTTAAAAACCAGAAACCAGATTTCACGTTTTCAGCTATCCAAACTTTACAGTGACGTTATTGAATGTGTAAGCCCCGTTTACTGGAGATATTTTCAAATTGCAACGACTTTTGCCTCCGGTTTCAAGGTTACCTGCCTCTGGGGTGCCTGTCAGTTTCCGGAGCCCCTGGCTGGCCTCTGGTTCTAACTGGGCGCTACACCCAAATTTCTAGCCTCTGGATGAGTCTTAGCCAACTCTCAGCCACTGCTCCGGGCCAACCTTGGGCTTCCACGTAGCCTGCTAATCACCCTGGATGTGCCTGCCTTGTCCGGTCCAGACTTACAACCCTGCCTCTTAACAACTGCTGTCACAGTCCACCGTGAAAGGAATTTCTGCCAAGGATTCTCCCAGCACAGATTTATTTCTGCCTTTCAAAGGAAGCTTCTAAAGGTCAAAAGGATAAGAGGTGACAAATCGCCCTGGCAGACGATGAAAGTATATTCAAAAGGTAATGAGGAATGGCTAGAACAGGTACAGACACTGAGCTTTCAACCCTCATTTGTGATGAGAGTCCTACAAGCCTTCCAGTCATTCTCACCATCTCTCCTTTCCGTCCTCCCCAGGTTGACAGCCAAGGCTCTAATTGCTACACTCAGGCACAGCAAAGGCCTACGTGGCTGTGCTTGGCTTCGATGAGTAAGAAAAACACCCCCCTATGTCTTTGAAGAGGCTTCCCCTGCTCACCTGTAACTGCCGCTTTTCCTGAAGAAGCCAGTCTCGTCTGGCGATAGACACGTGCAGGTTGTCCTGAGTGGTGGGTTCCAGTGGCCTTGGCTCCATTCTGCGTGGGGTTTGGGTGTCATCACCGCTGGCCCTTAAAAGAACACGGGCATATCGGTACAGGTGTGGAGATGCTGAAATTTCGCCAAGCAGGCCCCAGCCCTTCCTTCCCATCCTTAGGAAGAGATCTACTTATTCTTAGGATGAGGTCCCTGATGTATGTTTCTGCTTTAATGACGATCTCCTGGGGCTTTTGCTTTTTTCCCTTCGCCAAATATCTATTATCGGACCTGTAGTTTCCCACACAGCAGACCCTGGCCACAGGTGACACCTGGTTAACCCAAATTAAGATGTGCTGATCGTATAAAACACACACTAGATTTTAAAGACTTAGCATGAAAACGAAGAGTGCAAGCTGACTCACTGCTTATGTTTACTTTCATTCTACGTTGAAATAATATTTTGGACATATTGAGTTGAATTAAATATATTGCTAGGATTAATTTCACCTGTTTCTTCTTAACTTTTTAGCGTGGTTGCAAGATCATTTTAAATCATGTATATGGCTTGAATTCTATTTTATTAGACAACACTGTCTTGGACCATCCAGACAGGGCCAAATTCCAGGACTCATCTTGGCTGTGGAGATTAAAAAGAGGTGTGACTGATTTGCAGCTGCTTAGGTCAGAACGTCTTAGACAAGATTTGCTAAAAATCTGTCAAAACCACTTAAAACCTGCTTGGCTCCGTCTCTTATTCTTGCTGGAGTTGACATATTTGGTGACAGTGACGCTGGTAGGAATGTGGGCACAGGCGTGGGCCGTATGCTGGTGAGCTGCCTTCACAGGAGGACTGTTGGAAATTTTCATCAAAAAATGACATGCTCATTCTTAAAGTACTCAATTCTAACTCAGAAGAAAGCAACCATGTCAACAATTCAAGAAAGCGGTGTCTGAGAAAACACCATCAACTAAAACTAAGAGGCAAACAAGTTGGGAAAAAATATTGCCACATATGTCAGAAAAAGGAATTGTGTTGCTCACTTAGAAACTTCTATCAAATCAAGAAGAAAAAACAAGCCCACCCATCAGAAATGCCAAAAGGAATTACAGCCAGGTTTGCAGTGATGTGCACCTGTAATCCCAGCTACTAGGGAGGCTGAGGTGAGAGGATTGCTCGTGCTCCGGAGTTTGAGACCAGCCTGGGCAACATAGTGAGATCCTGCCTTAAAGAGAGTGAAACCAAACAACAACCAAAAAAGGAATTATAAAGTGTTAAGAAAAGTATTTGTCAGGCCGGGCTCTGTGGCTCAGCCTGCCATCCCAGCACTTTGGGAGGCCGAGGCGAGTGAATTGCCTGAGCTGCCCAGGTAACTTAGCAAGACCTCATCTCTACAATAAATTAAAAACTAGCCGGGCGTGGTAGCGCGCGCCTGTAGTTCCAGCTACTTGGAAGGCTGAGGCGGAAGGATCGTCGGAGTCCAGCAAGTCGAGGCTGTGGTGGCCGGGAGCGTGCCACTGCACTGCGCTCCAGTCTGGGGGACAGAGTGAGACTCCAAATCAAAACAAAAAAACAACAAAAGAAAAGTATTTGTCATCAAAAATGGCTTTAAATGTAAATCCAAGCCATCTTTCACCTAACAAACTGGCAACGATTTTCACAAACCATAATTCTTTGCAGAGAGGAGGGAAGAGAAAAGAGATTTAAAATGTAATATAACTTTGGATCCTATATTCCCATTTCTAAGAACAAATTATACATAAATATGCACACGTCTACACAAAGATTAGCCATGAAAATACTCCATTTTTCCTTAGCAACCCCAAACTGAAAACACCCTAATTGTGCTCTCACATATACAGGTCCGTATAGTGAACCATGGCACAGTCCTAAGCAGACACGAAATATAAGGTCACACAGGGAGACACATCATCATAGAAAAAGGCTCACTACTCACTGCTATTTTTTTCTAGCGCAGGTTTTATGGCAGTATGTCTATTATGAACTATTATAAAAATAACATGTATATGAAATGAAACAGGAAAATGGCCATCAATATGCTTTTATCTCTAAATGATGAGATTCCTTCTTTGTCAGTCGTTTTTCTAAAGTTTCTTTAGTGAGCATGTACTATTTTTATGAACATATTAAAAAGGTTGTCTGCCACATGCACTAGGTAGCTGCACTTTAAAAAAATCTCTTTTAGGCGGGCTCAAGTGGCTCAACCTTTAATCCCAGCGCTTTGGGAGGCCGAGGTGAGTGGATTT
Organism: Carlito syrichta; assembly: GCF_000164805.1. Lineage (NCBI taxonomy): Eukaryota > Metazoa > Chordata > Mammalia > Primates > Tarsiidae > Carlito > Carlito syrichta. Next base: position 168,727 of record NW_007253987.1, read on the forward strand.
CCTGAGCCCACGGGTTCGAGACCCGCCTGGGCAACTTGGCGAGACCCCATCTCTACAATAAATCCAAAAAAAGTCAGCCGGGCGTGGTAGCACATGCCTGTAATTCCAGCTACTTGGAAGGCCGAGGCGGAAGGATCGCCAGAGCCCAGCAGGTCGAGGCTGCCGTGGCCGGGAGCAGCCACTGCACTCAAGTCTGGGCAACAGAGTGAGACTCCAACTCAAAAAAAAAATCTCTTTTAGACAAAGTCTCACTCTGTCGCCCAGGCTGGAGTGCAATGGTACAATCATAGCTCACTGCAGCCTCAAACTCCTGGGCTCAGGTGATTCTCTCATCTCAGTCTCCCGCGTAGATGACAGGCACGCACCACTATGCCCAGCTTATTTTTTATTTTTTATGGATATGGGGTCCCGCTCTGTTGCCCAGGCTGGTCTCAAACACCTAGCCTCAAATGATCCTCTGCCTCAGCCTCCCAAAATGCTGGGTTACAGGTATAAGCTACCACACCAGGTGAAGCTGCACTTTTGACTTGAATATTTTAACATGGCCAACCTGTCCTGTAGCATGTCTGTGTTTTAAAGGAATCCCATCGAGGACACCTTCCCTTGTAGAGAAGCAAGTATCTGTAGCCTCTGACACTGACGCACAAACTCAGTGTCCTAAAGAAGCCAAATTAAACCTACGCCCTCCTCCCAAGGAAGCTCCTTCAGCACAGCTAGAACTTATCTGCTCACTGGTACTTATCTCAGCTCTCATCAAGAAGCATGAAGCTGCATGTTCTTGCTTATAGATTAACACAGGGTCACATGACTTCCACATTCCTCAGCAACCAAGTACCTGATCCTGATATGTGTTGCGCTATGCTCATCTCCTTTCACGCCTACCCTCATGTAATTCATTCCTTCAGGAAAAAAAAAAAATCACTAAGCCCACCCCGCATGTGCAACAGAGTGTGCTTGGTGCTGGAGACAAAACAGGACTTGGTTCCTCTATGGAGCCGGGGAGGCAAATGTATCAGCAGAAAAATGACACAGCAATGGATAGCGTGGACCCAGAGGCACAAACCCACTGCCGTCTGCCTTAAAGGTGGGGGCGACTCTCCCACTTCCTGAATCTTAACACGGCACTTACAGCATGAGGGAGTCAACCAACCGTGCTGCCACGCAGCAGCCCTCACATTTTTAGAAACAGCACTAGAGAATATGTCACCTCAGCTTTTCTAAGTTAGATAACAGCAACTCCAGAAAAAGGAATCCTGGTTGTATTCCTGCGCCTGGCACAGATTCAGATCCTCTGAATAGTCCCGAAGGTCACTTATGGTAACAGACGACACGATCTAGAAATGTATGCCCAGTTTCATGGATTTACAGGCAGATACAATAGTCGTAGAAATAAAAATGCAGCCGGGCTCTGTGGCTCAGCCTGTCATCCCGCGCCTTGGGAAGATGAGGTGAGTGGATTGCCTGAGCCCGCGGGTTCGAGACTCGCCTGGGCAACTGGCGAGACCTCATCGCTACAATAAATCAAAAATTAGCCGGGCGTCGTAGCGCGCACCTGTAGTTCCAGCGACTTGGAAGGCTGAGGCGGAAGGATCGCCGGAGCCCAGCAGGTCGAGGCTGCGGTGGCCGGGAGCGACTGCTGCACTCCAGTCTGGGCGACAGAGGGAGACTCCAACTCAAAAAAAAAAAAAAGAAATAAAAATGCTTGCTGATGATAATAAAATAAACCACTATGAGTTATGAATGTACAGGACCCCCAGACACTGTCATTTTTGTCACCCAAGGTGGCATTATGGACCCAAGGTGAAGATGCTGTTGTTACAGCTTTGCCGACGAGCAGATCACCTCTCGGGAGATCAGCTGACCCACCCATGGTCACAGAGAGCAGAAGCAGAGTCTAGGAGTCCATGCAGGCTGCCTGGCCCTTTCCAGACACACATGCCATTAGGTTCTCAGCAAGACCCTTGCTTCCAGTCCTGCTCTCTACACCGGCCACTTAACGGGCAGCACAACGGCAGGAGAGAGCACAGTGCACCCAGGCAGAGGCCACCGCTGGGCCCTTGGTACTGCCTCGTCTTAGCTGTGTGTCCCTGGACTTGAATGACCTCTCTGAACCCTACCTTCCTCCTTTTAAAAACCAGAATGATGTTGATTACGATAACAAGCTGCTGACGGGGATCGAAGTTACTCAACTAACCACAGTGAGCACCCGTTGGATGCCGGCCCCACCCTCGCAGGCACTGGGGCCAGGAGACAGAGCACCTCCGTTCTCAGGGAGCTGGCCGGTGGCCTCCCCAGCACCTGTGCTTGCATTTGGAAAAGAGACACTGTGCTCACGTGGGAGAGACACACTCCCCACGCAGGGTGACAAAGAGCAGAGGTGAAATGTCTCTGAGGAGTTTCGCACGTAGAAGAGGAAGTGTCTGGAACCAAAGCATCCTCGGCTACCAGCGTCTGTAGGAACAGGACACACGTCCTTATCCAGGGTCTCAGCCTAGGTGCATGTCCCCCACTCTCGACCGGGAGCCTCGAGATGGAAGGGATTGGGAAGGGTCCTCGATGCCCAGCACTGAGCAGGAGCTTGGCAGATACTTCCTGAATGACTTCATGAGCCCATGGCCTAGAAAACTGAAAAGTCATTTATATTCATTTTTCTATCGCATTAGATCATTGCTTTGCACTCATTTATTTCCCAACTTGCTCTGCTTATGCTAATATTAAGAGTTTCCTGAATTTCCTAAATAGATACCATCTGGGTTGGGATGAGAGCTATGGGTGGAGATCAACACAGAACTGAAAATGAGCTGCACAAGGCGCGACAGGTGGGTAACTGAGCATTCTCTGCTATTGTTCATCGCACTCATTACTTAACCCGTAAGAAAAGCCCCTGTGATTAACCAAACTCCCTGTCTCTTGCTCCGGCACAAACGGGATCCACAGCCCTGGGACACACCGTGGCTCAGTAGGGAAGCGAGGGACAGGCCTCTGTCTTGCAAACCTCCAGCCCTCTGAGTCATGCTCCCTCTCCCGTCTACAAGGCTGTTCCCTTTATATTTAATAATTCTCCACGTGTAATCCCCAATGTCAGTGCAAATGAGCAGCGCTTCCATGAACGAATCAGTATGTAAAACAAGTAAATCCCTCAGGGGCCAGAATCAAAAACAAGCAGGGTAGAATGTTAGAACAACACTTGGTGCCAAGGGGGATTCAGGTTCCAAGATCACACCCTCTGATCCAGTTTCACACAGGTCCTCGTCTGGGCCAGCCTGTACTGAAAAAATCTTGGCCTTTCTACGCTACTGACTGACTACTCTGTCGATACTTTAAGGAAGGACAAGCCGAGTACAATCGCCTGTAATCTCAGCATTCTGGGAGGCCGAGGCAAGAGGATCCCTTAAGGCCAGGAGTTTGAGGCCAGCATGGGCAACGTAGCAAGAACTTATCTTTACGAAAAGAATGTTTTTAAGCCGGGCTCGACGGCTCAGCCTGTCATCCCACGCCTGTGAGAGGCTGAGGTGAGTGGATGGCCTGAGCCCGCGGGTTCGAGACCCGCCTGGGCAACTTGACAAGACCTCATCTCTACAACAAATCAAAAAATCAGCCGGGCGTGGTAGTGCGCGCCTGTAGTTCCAGCTACTTGGAAGGCTGAGGCGGAAGGCTCGCGGGAGCCCAGCAGGTCGAGGCTGCGGTGGCCGGGAGCGGCCACTGCACTCCAGTCTGGGCGACAGAGTGAGACTCCAACTCAAAAAAAAAAAAAGAAAGAAAGAAAGAATGTTTTTAAATTAGCTGGGCATGGTGGTACAAGTCTATTCTCAGTTACTCCAGAGGCTGACACAGGAAGATTGCTTGAGCCTGTGTGGTCCGAGTCATACTTGGCTGCTCCCCTGGATACCGATAAATCAAAGGGGTAGGGAACTGAAAGAAAGAAGCTTATTTCTGAGTTCGAATCCCGGGAGCAGAGCCAGAATGGAGGTCTTTCTAAAATGGTCTGCTCACCCTCCAGGCTTTTACAGTTCACTTTTATAAGTCCAGAGTTGTTAATACCTATACATTAGCCATGTGACCAGCAAAGCATTGTATACAACTTAAGCTTTAGTCGCATTTATCGATAGTGACATTTTTCGCTCCAGACTTTCCGGTGCCAGGGAGCAGAGGCATCTCATAGCTTTTATCAGTAGGGCCCAGTAGATGCGTTCATCAAGCTTACCATAGAGTAAAGGCAGTTTACAAGGCCTAAGACATACCGCATTACGCAAAAGTTATACAAATCACAAAACTTATGATTACATTGATACAAAAGTTATCCAAGTCACAAGGCTTAACGATTACATTGATACTATATTAGTCACTTGTAACCACTCAGAAAAAGGGAGTAAAAGGAGATTTGCAACTTTCAGGTGATTGGGCATAGACCACAGGGCACAGACTTCAAGGATCCCCTGAAGCTACTTACTGGGAGTGCACAGGAGAGAAAGGGAAGCTCACCTTTTATTAGCTCCCAGGACTATTGTTCAGGAATGTACAGGAACGCCTGAGTCTTTGCCATGCCCTTCTAGAGGGGCTGTGACAATATGGACAGACATTGGCAGGTCCCTGTTTCAAGCCCAGGTGGTGGAGGCCACCATGAACTATGACCACGCTGCTGCCCTCCTGCCTGGGTGCCAGAAGGAGACCCCTTCTCTAAAAATGAGTCACTCAATAAATAGGGCTAAACCCCATTTGTAAAATAAGATCCCACACCCCAGGAAAAAAAAATTAGCTCCCAACAGCACAGGGAAAAAAACTTTTCATTCTATTGGTAACATTCACGACGCAACTGCTGTGAGAATATATTTGAGTTATCGTTGAAAAAAGAATGAGAAATGGGGTCGGGGGTTCCCGGGCCAAGTCGTTCGTGAGTGTGTGCCTGGGGTGAACCTGCACTGCCAGCCCCTCCCCAGCCCAGCTCCCAGGTTCCCAGGCCCTGCAGTGCCTTTGGCCTTTAGCCAGGCTACCCTCCGAACTCAGAAGCCTTTATGATAAGCATGTCCGCAGGGCAGGGGAGAAGCCAGATGCCCGGCCTGGGGGGACAACCCCGTGCCAGAACTGCTCCTGGCAAGGCTGTGGTCTATGAGACTTCACGGTTGACACAGGAGGTCCCTTTCTCAGAGCCCAATGTTGTCAGTCTTCATGGGACCAGAATAATTGCTGCTTTGTGTCACTGCTGTAATCAGAGGATTTTAGTCTCAAGAAAGAACCAGAACGATCAAGGCCAGTGTTCTCATCATCACAGTGAGGAGCCAGGAGGGAGCGCCGCCTTGGGCCAGACGACTGCTTCAGGCAGCAAGAGTGGAGTATGACCTTTTTTCTTTTCTTTTTTTTTGAGTTGGAGTCTCACTCTGTCCCCCAGACTGGAGTGCAGCGGCCACTCCTGGCCACCACAGCCTCAACCCGCTGGGCTCCAGCGATCCTTCCGCCTCAGCCTTCCGAGTAGCCGGAACTACTGGCGCGCGCTACCATGCCCGGCTGATTTTTTTATTTATTGGAGCGATGAGGTCTCGCTGCCCAGGCGGGTCTCAAACCCGCAGGCTCGGGCCATCCACTCACCTCAGCCTCCCAAGGCGCGGGATGGCAGGCTGACCTTCTGAATGAGGTGGCTGTCCAAAGTCCAAGGGCGCTTTGAGAGCACGACAGAACAGTGTAGAATCGCCAGGGACTGTAAAGGGGACTTCATAATTCTTCTTTACATATCGATTGGGTTCTAAAAAGTCAGGAACGGGGACTCGAAGTCACATTCCTTAGGAAACTCATCTCCATTGTTCTATGCAGTCTTAGCCCGCTCATTAGAAATGACTTCCCAGCCGGGCTCGGCGGCTCAGCCTGTAATCCCGCGCCTTTGGGAGGCTGAGGTGAGTGGATTGCTTGAGCCCGCGGGTTCAAGACCTGCCTGGGCAACTTGGTGAGACCTCATCTCTACAACAAATCAAAAAATGAGCCGGGCGTGGTAGCGCGTGCCTGTAGTTCCAGCTACTTGGAAGGCTGGGGCGGAAGGATCGCCGGAGCCTAGTGGGTCAAGGCTGCGGTGACCAGAAGTGGCCACTGCACTCCAGTCTGGGTGACAGAGTGAGACTCCGACTCAAAAAAAAGAAATGACTTCCCTGCAAGAGAGTCTTGTGCATACTTATTTGGGGTTTATAATGCCACTGGCCTCAGGACAGACTTCAGTGGAGTCTGAAAGAAGAAAATGACACGGAGATCGTTATTTGGAAGCTCTTATTTATAATCCACTAGTTCCAAAACACGTTCTGAGGAGGCCCTGGTGGCTCACCTCAACTTATATTTCTCCTCTTGACCTCCTCTTTTCTCTTCTTCTTTGTCTCTTAATGGCAAAGCATCCAGATTTGGTCCCCTGGGAGTGAGACATGTGCATACCAGTGCCCCTTGAGGCTGAGATCTCTAGCTCTGATTCAGCATTTAGAAACATATCCTGGTACATGGGTAACCGCGATCATTTTTTATGTTGTACAACAGCCAACTTGTTTTATAGCCTTGGTAAAACACGTCTGTAACAGTCGTTTTCCAGTTTCATACAGTGGGCCTTGACACCAATCTTGTGAGCTTAGAGCGACGTGTCACGGAATTCTGTGACACGGAATCTGCCATGGCCCCTACATGCAAGCAAAGGCAAATAAAGACTCGTCTGTTTCAAAGGTGATCAAGGAGGGACCGGGCAGGGACAAAAGGACTCAGTCCAGAGGCACCGTGGTGCTGCGCTGCCTTCATCTTTTCTGTTCCCCTCTCAAAGGAAGTGTGTGAGCAGGAAATGTTTGGACGGGCAACGTAGAGCTCTGCTTTGCTAAGCCCCGCTGGAAAACCGCTGTGTACCTTTGTTTTAAGCTTTATTGTATTTTGGTCGTGTTTGAAGCTATCCGTTGGGAGAGGTCTTTGATAAAAGACACGTTGCAGGCACGTGCATGCACACACACACACACACACACACACACAACTTAGGTTACAGATGTGACCAGGGTTCGTGCACTTATTAGCGAATATCCCATGGAAAAACGCAGGAAATGTAGAGAGAGATCCAAAATCATTGATGAGAAAATTATTCGTAATAGTAGGCCAACCCCCTCTCTTAGGAGAAAGGAAGAAAAATAGCTTTCCTTTGATTGAGTGGAAGATACAGTAGAAACAGATGCCTCTCTGTTTTCCTCGGATCCTTGTTGTGGCAGGATATTGCGAATATTGATGTGGAGTTTTCCTATTGCTCCAGAATTAGAAACTAAAACTGAAAGACACAGGCCTAAATGTCTCCCGTTTTAAATCTCTACGATGGGGCGGGGTGTCCTACCCAGGGGTTGTACAAGCCGCCCTGCCACAGTCAGCCACCATCCTGAATGCCCACCCACCCACTGGTCACACAGGAATGGAACCTTCATGGGAAATGTGTTTTCCTCTCCCACCGCTTGGGAGAAAACAGGGAGTAAACTCCCCAACTCCAGTCAAGTGGTGAAAAATGCAGTGAACTCACTCAGACTGAGGGCGCCCTAAGGGAAAGAAGACTGACATCTAATTCCCCAATGTGGAGAGCCTGAGACCAGGCTCCAAGGACAGGTTGGTTTTCGAAGAGGTTATTCCCAAGAAACTAGAGTGAGGCAGGAAGAGGGAAGAGTCGTTAATAAACTGATCACCACATGGCAGAGGGGACCCAGTCCTACTGAGGCAGGGTAGCTAGCGCAGGTTAGACACAGATATATCAATTTCCTGTAGGCAGGTTTTAGGAAGCGCTCAGACCGTTTTTAAATTACACTTTGCTGCAGGCCCAGCTGCAGTCTATTCCACCCCCTACGCAAATGAAAACCCCATCAGATGTAAGACTAGGATCTCTCGATTCATGGTTTAGCATAATAATCACTAAGAATTTTTCAGGTTCTCTGTGGAAGACAGAAGGTGGAATACCACCCCCAACTCGCCAAAGCCATGGAAACGATAATAAGACCACCTTTCAGCTCATGAACTTATGAATCGAAAACGTCTGACAGGTCTCCCGCAAATGACAATGTGGTCAGAAAAGACCACCCCTCCTCTCCTCTCCTCCCATCAGAAGCAGAGAGATGTCGATCTCTGGAGTGGAGGTTTCCTGGGCTCCACCCTCTTTAGCATATTATTTATTGTGAAGGCATTTATTTGTGTAGGGGGTGGAATAGACTGCAGCTTGACCTGCAGTAAAGTGTAATTTAAAAAATTATTCCCCCTGCCCAGCAGCTTTAGAGACACCTGTCACAGATAAACCTGATAAGCAGCCGGGTGCGGTGGCTCAAGCCTGTAATCCCAGCACTTGAGGAGGCTGAGGCGAAAGGATTGCCTCAGTCCAGGGGTTCAAGACCAGCCTGGGCAACTTGGCGAGACCTCATCTCTACAATAAATTTAAAAAATTAGCTGGGTGTGGTGGCACGGGCCTGTCGTTCTAGCTACTTGGAAGGCTGAGATGGAAGGATCGCCTGAGCCCAGCAGGTCGAGGCTGCGGTGGCCATGAGCATGCCACTGCACTCCGGCTGGGCGACGGAGAGAGACTCCAACTCAAAAAGAAAGAAAGAAAGTTGAATTCACCATGATTTTTAAGAACAAAGTGACAATGAAAATAATTTTAAAATAAAGTTGTGCCCAGGTGTTCACATTTCCTTAACCTGGAATCCAAAGACCACCCCGTGACCCAACAAGGAGTGAATGGATGAGGCAAAGATCTGTGAGTCTCCTGAAGCTGCACTCGATAGTTTGTATGTATGCACACACGTGGTTTCGTGATGGAAGAAGTCTACAGTTTTCATCGGCTTCTCAAAGAAATACTTGATCCCAAAAAAGGTTAAGAAGCACTTGTTTGTGTTATAATTCGTGTTGGAGATTTTGCTTTGTTAATACAACTGTTTTATTTCTGCAGGAAAAGCACCATTCATTTGAAAAGATTCTATTCCCCCCCTTGAATTAAATGTCATGCTAAACACAGAGCCAGACCACGAGAAGCGCTTCTGTCCAGGGTCTGGGCCGTGTGGGCTCCGGCCTGGCACCGTGGCCCCCTGCTGGCCACTGTCAAGACTGCAGCCGCAGTCCCTCCACGGAGAGTCTGCAAATCCCGGCCAACCGACTGATGACAAATGTCACAGGCTACATGGGGAGTTGGCACACTGAAAGAAAACTGCTTAAAAATTACCAGTAACTATGCAATTATGCTAACATGCACTTCTTAAATGTCAGAAAGAAGTTGATCTCGAGTCCTTATTTTCTAGTTAGGGCAAGAATAGGACAGGTGGATTTGGCAAAATAAAAGACAAGATCATACACAAATAACCAAAGTTGGGAAACAGAGACCTAATTCAGTCCCCTCATTTTCTGATGAGGGAGTGGAGTGTGGAGAGGTTAAGGAACGACACCAAGCCTTATGCAGCTGGTTAGCAGAAGAGGCAGGACCAGAACTCAGGTTTCCTGATCTTTCTCTCTCTTTCTGTCTGTGTCTGTCTGTCTCTCTGTCCGTGTCTCTGTGTGTGTGTGTGTGTGTGTGTATCTGTCTCTGTGTGTCTGTCTCTCTCTCTCTCTCTCTCTGTGGGTGTGTGTCTCTGTCTCTGTCTCTTTCTCTGTGGGTGTGTGTGTCTCTCTGTCTGTCTCTCTCTCTCTCTCTCTCTCTCTCTCTGTGTGTGTGTGTGTGTGTGTGTGTGTGTGTGTGTGTGTGTGTCTCTCTTTCTCTGTGGGTGTGTGTGTCTGTCTCTCTCTCTCTGTCTCTGTGAACCTATATATAGATATAGATACCTATGTGTCACATCTGCTCATTCAGTGAATATTTACTCAAGACATATTATGAGTCAGCCACTGTTCTAGTCTCCAGGAATAAAAAGATAAATATAATACAATCTTGTCCTCAAGGAGCTCATCCTCTGTCAGAGTAAGCAGATATTCAAGGAACAAATTCATTTAAGACCTAGAAAGAGGTGAAGTAGTTCAAGGTGCTCTCTAATTCTACGGGGAGGTGGTGTGTTTGATGCACAGAGTTTGGTGAGGATGCCAACTCTGCTAAGTCAGGAAGAACGATCAGCAGTTGGTGACAACAAGTGGTCACATACAGGCTCATAGACTCTGGAGACATTCAGAGCAGGGAACTAACATCTAAGACTGGTATGTGTGGCATGCGGGCACTGGTGATGGCTGGTTAAACAACAGGCAGCTGGGCAGGGGGTCACGGAGGCGTTGAATGTCACGCTGAACACACGAATTTTATCCTGAAAGCAATGGGGAGCCACTGAGTACGACATGACATTTCCGTCTGTGGCACTGCAGAAGATAAAAGAGGGCAGTCATAACGGAATCAGAAATACCAGAAAGGAAACCGCTGCCATAATCCGCCTTAAAAATATTAGAGACCGGAGCTCAGGCATAGATATGGAGGTGAGCAAAGTGAGAAAGGGCGAGACAGAGGTAGGCAGTAGATGCAACAGGACTTGGCGGCCAATGACCATGAGAGGAAGGGAAAGGGAGGAACCAAGAATGCCTCGGTGTCTTCGCTGGGGTCGCTGGGTTGGTGGTGGTGAAAGTTGCCGAGCCTGGGAATTCGGGAGAAGAGGCTGCATGGGGAGAAAGATCATACATTTCGTAAATTTAGTTTAAAAGGCAAGGATAAAAAGACAGTAATTTTTTTTTTTTTTGAGTTGGAATCTCACTCTGTCACCCAGGCTGGAGTGTAGTGGCTCACTCCCGGCCACCGCAGCCTCGACCTGCTGGGCTCTGGCGATCCTCCCGCCCCAGCCTTCTAAGTAGCCAGAACTACAGGCGAGTGCTACCACACCCAGTTAATTTTTGATTTATTGTAGAGACGAAGTCTTGCCGAGGTGCCCAGGCGGGTCTCAAACCCGCAGGCTCAGGCATTCCGCTCGCCTTGGCCTCCCAAAGTGCTGGGGTGACAGGCTGAGCCACTGAGCCCGGCCGACAGTAAATTTTTAAGGCTGAAATTACAATAAGTTTAGTAAAGGTAAGGGAGATATTCAATAGAAAACTGACTGTGGGTTGGAATTCGGGAGAGAAATTAGAGCTACAGATATACGCTTGAGGGAAATTAGCACAGAACTGGTATCTGAAACCTGAAAGTGTTTGCAATAATCCAGAAAGAACATATAAATTGAGAGGAGAGGCGACTGGAACAGAAGATGTTAAGGAGATGAGGGGAGGAGCAGGAGTTTATCTGAGATTAAGAGGATGGTCATAAAGACAGCAAGAAGACCAGGAAGGTGAAATCAAGGCAGCCAAGGGCAGCAAAAGTTTTAAGAATGCATTTGACTAAAAGTTCTAGACACTGCAGTGATTCGGAGCTGTCGGTGACCGGCACCGACCGAGGGAGGGTTGGACCCGCACCAAAGAGTCAAGATGGAGAGAAGAGACCACTCGGAGGCAGTTCTTCTGGGTACCAAAGAGTCAAGATGGAGAGAAGAGACCACTCGGAGGCAGTTCTTCTGGGTTCAGTTTGATCAGAACTGAGTCAAAATTTTATTTAGACTCCTTCCAACTTATATACCATTTTCTATACCCTCCAGCAGTGTGATAATTACTTGCTGGGGGCGTACAAATTCCATGATGTATATCGCGCTTTACAAACTATGCATCACAAGACCATCACGAGACTTGCAAGTTCCAAGCAAACAATTCGAATTCCATGATGTCTGACGTGCTTCACAAAACTTACATTAAGGTCACAGGTGCACAATTTCAATACAGTTTGTTCAAAGTGTTTTCCATAATGTTCAATAAATCGTTCATATTCTACTCTTTGTTCTAAACCCTGACTAATACAAAAAAACTTTCTAAGTTAACTCTAGGTTCAATCCAAGTTCACTGACTCCTAATATTTTTTAACGATTAATATTATCAACTTAACACTATACTATAATCTATAAGTTTACTTAAATGACTTAATTTTTATTTATTCCATTAACCTATTATGATTCAACATAGTGCCCTGTAATTCTATAACAATTAATTCAAAACTTATTCCTTACCATGACTTATATGAGTTTCATAAATCTAAACTTTAATCTTCATATGATCTAGTGATTGGACTTTAATACTATATCTTATTAAGCTAATACCTTATCATTAAATCTTATAATTATCATTGATGTATGATTTTAAAATCATAACACTATAATTCTCATTCTATTCTAATAAAACTACGACTTTAACCCAAAACTTAAATCTTTTTTCCTAGTATATTAATACATGGCTACGTGTAAAATTTCCTATTGTCATATTAGAAGCAAAAACAACACCGTTGGGAAAATTTCGGTACACTAATCAAAAGATCTTAAAATTGGCCTACAGGAACAGGAACTAAAGTCATAATCTGAGAAAAGGAAACTTAAAAGCTTAAACAAAACTTAAAAGTTTTCTATGAATGCTTATTACTGTTTAAATCTTTTCCGATGGAAATTGTATCGTCTTAAATGTATGTTTTCTCCAAACAAGTTTATTCTAAAAATCAAATAGTAGCTGTCACACTCTTGGATAATGGACTGCACGGTTACCATGACAATGGCCACGGGCTGAAGTAAACAGGGTTTCAGCATGTAACGAAACTAGAAAAACGTTCTGCCTAGCTAGAGGCAGGGCAATAAAACCATTATGGTAATTTAGTTTCTAATCTTAACCCTAGGAGAAACTGCCTACAGGAACAAGAGCTGACTAACCAGTCTACCAGGAAATAGAAGCTAAAAAATATCTAGAAAGAAGTAAAACTTAGAAGGGACAAGGTCATATAAAATAATTCTGCTGTGCAACTTTCCATCAGGTGTATAGAGATTTACTTATAAGTTTTCCTGCCATGTATGCACACTGGTCACTAATCACACGCCAATATTATAGGTATAACTGATATCCTATGTCAGAGGCGATCTTCCAGATGGGCCTTTACAGGCCTCAGCCATGTAGCGAGAGATGTTGGCTCCCGACACGGAGCAGAATAAGGATCGAAATTGACTTTTAAACTTAACAAACAGAAAACCATCGCTGACCTTGGTGGAGATCTGAAGAGTGACAGAGAGAGAAATCAGGTCACATTGGCCTCAAAAAGTGAATGGGAGATAAAAGCACAATGCACAGCCAACAGTCAATACTGGCTTGATAAATGCTTAATAAAGACCCACACTTTTATGTGGGTCTTATTAGGTTGAACCCTACAAAGTGGCTACTGTGATAGGTCTCAAACAGTCAAATGTAAGAAATGCCCTATAGTGTAGCCTGATATGATTGAGAATGCATGATATGGGCTTTATTTTGGCTAATCGTGTTCTATCAGAAACTCAGACAAGAGCATGACAAAAGTATTCCTCTGCCCAAGTCCCTTAGCTTCTCTTGGACCGGTTTTTCTCATCTTAAAATTCAGATACAGATATAGGTGATATAGACACAGATCTCCACGTACACACAGATATCGATGTATAAAATAATGCTGCCTTGTAGAATTGTCATGGAGAGTAAATGAGTTACTTCCTGTTCAACAATGGATGAATAAATAAACAAACTGTGGTCTGTTCACACTGGAATATTATGCAGCCTTCGAAAGGAAGGAAATTCTGGGGGATTTTTTTCTTTTTATTATAAAGATGTGGGGTGCAATTCAGGGTTAGGTACACAAACATTGATGATGCAGGTACCCTTGTTGATGAGGTATGCCCCTCCCTCCCCTAGCAGTTTCCCTCAACTGCCAATCCCACCCCCTACCACCGACAGTTTCCTGCGACTACCAATCCCTTTCTTATAGTATCATAATTGTCCAAGTCCCACTTATGAGTGAGAATATATGGTGCTCTGCTCTTTGTTTCTGTGACAGAGCACTGAGAATGAGCAACTCTAAATCCATCCAAGTTGCTGCGAAGTCCATATGTTTGTCCTTCTTTATGGCTGTGTAATATTCCATTGTGTGTATGTACCACATTTTTTTATCCAGTCCAGCTTTGATGGGCGGTGTGGTTGGTTCCATGTTTCTGCTATTGTGAATAGAGCTGCAACACACATACATGTGCAGGTATCTTTTTTGTAGAATGATTTGAGTTCCTCCGGGTATATTCCTAATAGGGGAAGTGCTGGGTCATATGGAAGGCCAATTTCTAGTTCTGAAAGGAAGGAAATTCTGACACATGCTACTGCACAGATGAATCTGGAAGATATTAAACTATGAGAAATAAGTCAGTCCTGCAAAATGGCAAATATCGTGTGACTCAACTTACATGAGATCAAATTAGAGAGACAGAAAGTAGAATGGGGAACTTGGAGAATTTACAACAAGAAAAGAGAGAAAAAAACAAAAAAGAAAGAAAGTAGAATCATGGTTGTCAGGTGCTGGGAGAGAAGGGGAATGGAGAGTTACTATTTAGCGGGTAGAGACCATCAGCTGAGGAAGATGAAAAAGTTCTGGAGACAGATGATGGTGATGGTTGTAGAATATTTAAATAATGTATCCAATACCACCGGCCTGTACACTTTAAAAATGGTTAAGATGGCAAACTTTGTTATGTGTATTTTACCACAATTTCTTAAAATAGTGGGAAGAAATAGAAGAAAAATTAAATGAGTTACTTCTAAAGCACTTAGTAACTGTCATGCAAGTGTTTGTTAAATAAAAAGAAGCACAGCTTTGTATACCTAACCCTGAATTGTACCCCACAATTTTAAATAAGTTAAAAAAAAAAATGAAATTTTTTAAAAAACACAGCAAGTTGGTACATGCTAAAAATGCCCCACAGCTAGAGCTGAGGGCAAGAAACAAGCCCAAAGATATAAGAATGAAAGTATGAAGCCAAAAGTCAAGCTGAGAAGGGCCTCGGGTGAGAAAGGAAGAGCAATGCTTCCATGTCGGATGGGGGAAGAATGGAAACGAGGTGGCAGAATTACCTCCCTATTCAAGAGAACCACGTAAAAGTTCATTCGACCACATTTCTAAGGAATCACCCACCAGGTGCTGTGCACTCCACCACATGCTGCCAGCAAAACTGAGAAGATAATTGGCCTCCCTGTCCAGATAGGCTGTAGGGAGGCACCCAGATAAACCGAACGTATAACGCCATGTACACTTAATAGGAACAGGCCAGACAGTCTTGTGATTCTCAGGGCCAACTGGAGGTGGGACGTAAAGGGGACTTGCTGTGGCCTGTGTTTACACCTACACAGAAAGAGACCAGAATTGTGATTAGGCTCAGAGCATTCATAAGACACCTGCCGCCTCTCAGGCCCTTACCTGGAGAATGAGGGAGCATGCAGGTAGGTGGAACAGTGGTTCTCAGCCTTTTTAAACACATTGTTTATAAAGGACCCACCTCCAGACAGTCTGACTTAGCTCACTGGGTGGAGCCTGGACGTTGTAGGTTTGAAATCCCTCTTGGTCAAATATGCAGCCAGAATCAAGAGCCATGGATTAGAAATAACAGTTGTTCTCTACATATTACGCATCCCAGGCAAGTCTCAGGTGGTACAAACACCAAAAGCTGGAGGCAGAGTCAGGAGAAGGATGGGTTTTCATTGCTCCGCCAGAAGGGACCATCTGTGGATCTCACAGGCTTTACACGAGCACAGGAGACCAAACTGCCCTCTAACGAGGAGAAATGCACCCCACATTCTCAGAAGGGTGGCTTTCCAGGAAAGCTTAAGGTTCATGCTGCAGCTGTGCTTGTGGAGGGTCTCTCCCTGCCAAGGAGCAACAAGGGCTTCTTAGCCGGGCTCGGTGGCTCAGCCTGTAATCCCGTGCTTTGGGAGGCTGAGGTGAGGGGATTGCCTAAGCCCGCGGGTTCGAGACCCGCATGGGCAGCGAGACCTCATCTCTACAATAAATCAGAAATCAGCTGGGTGTGGTAGCATACGCCTGTAATTCTGGCTACTCAGAAGGCTGAGCCCAGTAGGTCGAGGCTGTGGTGGCCGGGAGCGGCCACTGCACTCCAGTCTGGGCGACAGAGTAAGACTCCAACTCAAAAAAAAAAACAAGGGCTTCTTCCCAGGCAAGCATGACCCACACAGGTCCCTCTCTCTGGAAGGACCCCCGTCCGCCCAGCCAACCAAGGGACCCTTCCCAGGAAAAGGCAGCTGAGGGTCTTTGCAGCCGAGCCCCTCTCAGCTCTCACTCTACGGGAGCCCAGAGGCAGGAGGAGACCCAAGGGGAGAGTGGTGGCAATGACCAGTACTCACTGCTGAGTGACCCCGGGGTGCAGGGCAGCCTGGGTCTGTGCCGCCAGGTGGCCCAGGAAGCTGCGCAGGGACGGCTGCCTCGAAGGAAGCTGAAAGTGCAGGCTGCTTATCTCCTGTTCCAGGTCTTCTAATCTTTGTTTTAAAGCCTCAGCTGGAAACCAAAAGCGATGAGAGAGAGAAAAAGAGAATGATGAAACTTAAAATAGATAACCTCAGTGTCTCTTAGCTTCAGTCCTAGTCCACCTTTGCCTTAACGACACCCTGAGAAGGTGACTGGTTTCTAGGCCAGCACTTTCATCTCTCGGTTGGTGCTTCTAAGAATCTTCTGTTTTTTTACCCACAACATGGCCCTCTTGCCTTTTATTCTTCTAACTCTCAGAGATTATGGTTAATGTATTTAGGTACGTATCCCTCACACAGAGGGCTACATAATATTAATTATTTGTAGAACCACAGAGATCATTTGGGAAATAAAACACCTGTAATTTTTACGGATTCTAGAAAATCAGTTTAAGAAATCAGTGCCCAAGTGTTGATTTTAACATTTTCTCAGAAACTTCATATCAAGATAAGCCAGTCACCATTACTAGAGCTATAGAAGCAATGTTTAAATTCTATCATGCTATAGATAACCATATATCCATCTCTGTCATAGAGGCCCTATTTTTTTTTTTTTTTTTTTTTTTTTGAGTTAGAGTCTCACTCTGTTGCCCAGGTTGGAGTGCAGTGGCATGCTCATGGTCACCACAGACTCTAGTTACTGGGCTCAGATGATCCTTCCACTTTAGCCTTCCATGTAGCTGGAACCACAGGCACGTGCCACCATGCCCGGCTGATTTTTTGATTTATTGTAGAAATGAGGTCTCGCTGCTCAGGCGGGTCTCAAACCCGCGGGCTTAGGCAATCCACTCACCTCAGCCTCCCAAAGGCGCGGGATTACAGGCTGAGCCACCGAGCCCAGCTGCCTGGCTAATTTTTTAATTGTTATTTATTGTAGAGATGAAGTCTCGCCATGTTACTCAGGTTGGTCTCAAACCCCTGAGTTCAGGCAATCCTCTCACCTCCACCTCCCAAAGTGCTGGGATTACAGGCTTGAGCCACCGTGCCCGGCGGCTGTGTTATTTTTAATGACCTCAGATGTCCTAGCACAAAGTACAAATATCGAATTCCTGTAATACAATTTTTCTTTTAAAACAATTAACTGCTGATCGCATGGGAGAGGAATGGCTGACTGGGGTGCCTGTCATTCACCCTCCCCCATGGGGACGGCCCAAGGCAACGAATAAACAGCTCATAGTTGATTGAGGTGTTGAAGGGAGAGCACTGGAGTCCAAGGGGGAGCAGGAATGCACCTGTGGTGATTGAAAGTCCAAGAGAACAGCATGGAGACACCTGGCCGCTGCAGGCCTGTCTCCCCTACCCAGAGTCGGGAGGGCCTTCCCATTGCGGAGAAAAGGTAAGCGGAAGATCCCCACACCTACAGTCCTTACAACAGGAGAATCCTTTGCAAGCCCTGAGCCCAGTCTAGAGAGCTGCTGGGAATTCACACCGCTGCCTCACCCCGAATTAGAAACACAATGCCCTCCCTCCACCACACCCTGTAAGCCAACCTACTACAGCACAGTGCCATTCTGAGACCAGAGCCACCTCTGCAGTGTGCCCTGCCCTGGGGGTCAGAAACCACTGCATTTCTCCAGCACTACAGTTTCGTCGAAACCACTGCATTTCTCCAGCACTACAGTTTCGTCTGCATTCCATTAAGTTCACATGGGTGGTTAATGCCCCAACCTCAGATGTGCAGAGCTTTGACTGTGACCGCACATCGGCTTTGACTCTGGTCCTGCCCATCAAGGAAACCAACCCCTGCCGCTGCACTTTCGCCAGAGAAACAGTCTGCCAGTGCCACCCAGGGTAAACCTACTCTTGAGTCAGCCAAAAGGCTATATCCCCTCTTGCAAGCAGGAGAGGGCCCTGAACCTCCAAGCAGCCGATATGCCCCCAGGCCAGTAGAGAGGCTAGTACCTCTGCTCAGGACCTGAAAAACAGTCTCATGGGCCAACCCTGGTGAACATGCTTCCAAGTCAGCAAAGCAGCCAGATCACATCCCAAACCTCGGAAACAATTCCTTGAGATACCCCTAGTGGTGTCAAGCCGTCAAGCAGCCTGCTTCCACATCCCAGGCTAGAGAAACAGTCCTGGAAGCTGCCCCCCAACAGACACATCCCCAGGACAGTTGGGCAGCTGTGCACCCCTATCTCAGGACTGAGAAACAACCCCATGGCCCATGCTTAGCAAGTCAGACCTCAAGTTGGCTGACCCATCATGTACACATACATGTCCCCAACCTGAAAAACACCCTGGCAAGTCCATCCCTGGCAAAGCAACACTACAAAGTCCCTCAACCTAGGCCACTAAGAAGCTTGCAAACCTCACTAGTGTGGATTACAGCTAAGAAACATTATTGTATCCACCTAGAAGCAAGGCCAGCACACCCTACCAAACTGACACTCCATGACCCATTCACAAGAATAAGTCTTTTTCTGACAAACCTACTTTATAAAATTGGAAGAGAAGATTTTTCCACCAGATGCACAGAAATCAACACAGGAAAACATCAGCCATGAAAAAGCAAGGAAACATGTCATCTCCAAAGGGAAACAATTCTCCAATACTTCTGAATCATAAGGAAAAAAATGAAATGCCAGAAAATGAAGTCAAAATAATAAGCTTAAGAAAATTCAGCTAACCCTGAATTACCCCACATCTGTAAAATAAAGCATTTTTTAAAAGAAAATTCAGTAAGATACAAGAGAATACAGATAAACGATTCAACAAAATCTAAAAAACAATCAAACTCATGACTTGAGTGACAAATTCAACAAAGAAAGGTTATCATAAAAAAAAAAAAAAGAACCAGACAGAAATCCTGGAACTGAAGAATTAAATGAATTAAATAAAATATACAAAGGAAAAACTTTATCAACAGACCAGCCAAGTAGAAAAAAGAATTTCTGAACTTGAAGACTGGCCTTCTGAAATAACACAGGCAGACAGAAAAAGAAAAAAGAATAAAGAAAGACTACAGGACTTATGGGACACCATTAAGCAAAGAAATATTTGTATTATGAGCATTTCAGAAGGAGAAAAGTTGAGAAAAATATATTTAATGAAATAATAGCAGAAATTTTTTTTAAGTCTTGAGAGAGAGATGGACATTCATGTTCATGAAACTCAAAGAATCTCAAATAGATTCAATCCAAACAGGTCCTCTCCAAGACACATCATGGTCTTTTCAAAAGTCAAAGATAAGGAAAGATTTTAAGAGCAGCAACAGACAAGTGTCAAATCCCATAGAAGGGAATCTCCATTAGACTAACAGTGAATTTCTCAGCAGAAGGCTTAAAGCAGAAAGAATGGGATGATATATTCAGAGTACAAAACAAACAAAAAAAACTGCCATCCAAGATTACCATAGTGAGAAAACTCATAATTCAGAAATGAATGAGAAATGAGATTTTTCACAGGAAAGCAAAAAACAAAGGAATTCATCACCACCAGACTGGTCTTACAAGAAATGTTCAATGGAATTTCACATCTGAAAGTAAAAAGACAATAACCACCATCATGAAAACATGGAAAAGTATAAAGCTAACTGATAGAGATGATATTCAAAGGAGAAAGAGAAAGAAATCAAACCTTAGCACTACAGAACACCACCTGAAAAAATAAGAGAAATGAATAAAAGGTATACAAGACAACCAGAAACCAACCAATAAAATGAAAGGAGTAAATCCTCACTTATCAATAATAACCTCAAATGTAAATGGATTAAAGACCTCATTTAAAAGTTATAGACTGGCTGAATGGATTAAAAACAGAACCCAAATATATGATGCCTACAAGAAATTCACCTCATCTGTAAAGATATACATAGACTGACAGTGAAGGGATGATAAAAGATATTTCTTGCAAACAGAAACAAAAAGCAAGCTATACTTGGATAAATAGACTTTTTGTTAAAAACTGTACAAAGAAACAAAGAAGAGAATACAACTGTAAATATATATGAACGTAACACCATAATGCCCAGATACATAAAGCAAATATTAGATCTAAAGAGAGAACTCAATTCCAATATAATAATAGTTGAAGAATTCAACATCTCACTCTCAGCATTGGACAGATCACCTAGGCAGAAAACCAACAAAGACACTTCGGGGGGGGCAGGATGGCCACCTAGAAGCAGCCAGCTGGTGCCTCTTTCACAGATCAAATCAAAGAAGACAGCCTCAGCAGAGACCCCCTTCCCCAGCAGTTGGAGCAGGTTGACTTAGAGAACCCACCCCTCAACTTATGATAGAAGAGTACTCTGCAGAGAGCAGAGAGGAGAGAGAACAAGCTACCTGTTTTGGAGTCAGGAAGCCTCCTCTCCACCCAGGTTGCATCAGTAACACAGAGCAGCTTCTGGATGTGAGGAAATGATGAGTGCAGAACATCAAGAATTCTGCACCCCTACCACTGACTGGGAGGGTCCGCAAGCCTCAGGGGACTCCAGTCCCACAGGGAAAATAGTCTGGATATGGCTCAGACGCATGTTGCCAGAGCCCGCATGGAGCTGGGAACCCTAACCATCTTTATTTTCCACAAAGACAAATTCTGCTATTGCTGGCAGTTTCTGATTGGGGCAAACTGCAGAGGGAGAGAACCCTGCTGCTGAAAGAACTTTGGGGTTCTGAATGTGGACAGACTCTAGCAAGAGAAGGGGAGTCAGGAGGAGTCCTATTATCCTGGTAACCCTTCTTGCACTGTGTGAATTCTCCTGTTCCCCAAATGGCTCTGTCAGTCTTGCAGCACGGCTACAATGGCCAGAGGACCCATCTCTCATCCCGATTCCCACGATGTGTGCACGGGCTGGAGTGGAAATGCAAACCAGTCAAACCCAACCCACAGGAAAAACCTTGCTGCTGAAAGAAACTGTGAGTTCTGAGTGTGGATAGCCTCAGACGAAGAAATAGGAGCCCGAGGGAGAGGGGAAGGGGCTTGTTGTGCTGGTCAACTTAGCAACCACTCTCTCCTCTTGTGAACTCTTCTGTGTAACAGAGACAGCAGGGCCATCCCCACAGCAAGGCCACAGAGACCAGGGGAACTGTCTCCCACTGAGGTAGCCATTCGTGTACACAGGTGGGGATCTGGAGAGTGGTCAAGGCTGACCTAGCCCTCTCCAACCAGATCCCCCCACCCCCACCTGCTCAAAATTCTAGGGAATCAGGAACTTCGGGCACTCCCCTGGCCCTACTCATTACCTAGGCCATCAGTGCACTAGTATACAAAGGTCAAGCAAAAAGTCCACAGCCACCACCACAGCTGGCTGTCTCCTACAAGTGCCACCTCCTGACTGGAGGTCAACTAGCACAGCCCATTTATAACATCTTAGACAATAACACAGCCCTTAAGAAAGAGAAAAGAACAAAGCCCACATCACCATGCATCTTGCATCTAGTCCATAGAGCAAGGCATTAGAGAGCTTCTTCAGAGCGTTCTCCAGAGACATCAGTGACCAACTCTCCTTAGAATTCAACAGTTACACCTTCACATCTTTCAGGCACCCTCCAGCACCAGCCAAATGGTGGCAGCCTCATAGGGCAGCTAGACCTAGAAGGGCAGCAGGACTCACAGGGGTCAGGTCTCCATGGATTAGGACCTCCTGGGTGAGGGGAGTGCACCTTAACAGGGGAGCACCCTAGGAGACAAAAAAAAAAAGTCCCTCAGCCAGGCTCGGTGGCTCAGCCTGTAATCCTGCGCTTTGGGAGGCCAAGGTGAGTGGATTGCCTGAGCCAACAGGTTTGAGACCCACCCGGGCAACTTGGTGGGACCTCATCTCTACAATAAATCAAAAAATTAGCTGGGAATGGTAGCGCGTGCCTGTAGTTCCAGCGACTTGGAAGCCTGAGGCAGAAGGATCGCCGGAGCCCAGCGGGTCAAGGCTGCCGTGGCCGGGAGCGGCCACTGCACTCCAGGTTAGGTGACAGAGTGAGACTCCACCTCAAAAAAAAAAAAAAAGTCCCAGAAATGGCCACCCCAACAGTAGCAACTTTATCTAACTAAAAAACAATAAATAAAGAGAAGAGTCTGCCCCCACAAATGAGGAGGAATCAGTGAAAAAACATCAGCAATTCCTAAAACCTTAACAAGGTGACATCCACAAAAGGGCTTTCCAGATCTCAAGCAACGGAACTCATCAAGAATGACCTGTCCCTGATAATAGACTATGGATGGTAAAGACACTCAGCAAGATCAATGAAAAAGTTGATACACAAATCATCTAGGCCACAAATACAGTACAGGAAGTAAAAGCTGAGCTTTATAAGAAAGGTCCATTGTAAGAAAGGTCCAATCTGAGCTTGTAGAAACAAAAAATTATTTCTAGGAATTTCAGAACAAAACAGCAAGCCTTCATAACAGAACAGACCAGGCAAAGGAAAGAATCTCAGAGTTTGAGGATCAAAATGCTGAACTAATCCAGGCCAATAAAAACAAGAAGAAAAGACTTAGGAAGAATGAACAAAGTTTATGAGAGATTTGGGGTTATGTAAAGAGACCAAGTCTATAGTTGATCAGCATCACTGAGGGAGAAGGGGAAACTGAAAACACTCTGAAACAAGTCTTCCAAGATGTTATCCAAGAAAATTTCCCCTATGTCTTTAGAGAGGTGGACATGCAGACACAAGAGATTCAGAAAACTCTTGCGAGGTATAACCTGAGAAGACCATCCCCAAGGCACATCACAATCTGTCTCTACAAGGTGAGCATGAAATAAAAAAACAGAAAGGCAGCTAGGGAAAAGGGACAGACCACTTATCATGGAAGACCCATCTGAATTACAGCAGACCTCTCAGCAGAAACCCTACAAGCCAGAAAGACTGGGTACCCATCTTTAACATTCTTAAAGAAAAACAATTCCAGCCAAGACTTTCCTACCCCTCCATGCTAAATTTCATTAACTAAGAAGAATTAAAATCCTCCCCAGACATCCAATCCCTAAGAGAATATGCCAACTCCAGACCAGCTCTTTGGGAGATGCTTAAGAAAGTTCTCAGCACAGAAATGAGGAATGGTTCTACTCATCACAAAAACAAAGGCAAGCACAGAGTTTACAGACTGTACCAATCAACCACAAGAACTAAAAAAGCAAGGCAGTCTCCTACTAGCAATATGACAGGAACAAACCCCTACATATCAATAATTAACTTAAACTTGAATGGACTGAACATGCCACTCAGAGGCACAGAGTGGCAAAGTAGATAAAGAAACATAATCCTTCCTTCTGCTGCCTTCAGGAAACCCATCTCACTGGGTCAAGATAAAGAACCAGAGAAAGTTCCTCTAGGCAAATGGAAAACAAAAAAAAAGGAGTAGCTATTCTTATATCAGACAAAACAGACATCAAACTGATACAAGTTTAAAAGGACACTACATAATGATAAAAGGCTCAATCCACCAGCCAGAAATGCCCATCTTGAATATACATACCTAACATAGGAGCACCTAGATTTGTAAAATAATTGCTAATTAAACTAAGAGAGGTTATAGACAGCCATACAATTATAGTCAGAGACTTTAATACCCCACTAACAATCAGATCAGCAAGGTAAAAAACTAATAAGAAAATGTGGAATCTTAACTCAACAAGTGGACCTAATAGACATCTACAGAACTCTTCACCCAACAACCACAGAATATATATTCTTCTCCTCAGCACATGGAACTTACCCCAAGACTGACCACATGCGTGGACATAAATCAAGAGTAAACAAATTTCAAAATGTCAAAATCACACAAAGCATCTTCTCAGACCACAGTGGAATAAAAATAAATATCATCATCAACAAGAACCTCCCAAAACACACACATAGACGGAAATTAAATAGCATGCTTCTAAATGACTTTTGGGTTAGCATAGAAATCAAGGCATAAATAAAAGGATTCCCAGAAACAAATGAAAACAAAGACACATACACAAAAGCCTCTTGGATACCATGAAAGCAATGCTGAGAAGGAATTTTATAACATTGAATGCACATATCAAGAAAAGAGAAGGATCTCAAGCAAACAGTCTAGTATCATACCTAAGGGAACTGGAAAAACAAGAACAATTCAATCCTAGAATTAGTAGAACAATTAAAATTGTTAAAATAGACTCACAGCTTAATGAAAGAGAACCGAAACATCTCAACAGCCAAAAACAAAAAACAAAAAAAGAACAATCTGATTCAAAAATGGGCAAATGACATTAACAAATGTTTCTTGAAAGACATGCAAATGGCAAAAAAATATATTTGAAAATGTTCAACGTCACTAATCATCAGGGAAATGCAAATCAAAACCACAATGAGGCATCATCTCACCAAGTAACTATGTTTGCTATTAGAAAGACAAAAAAATAGCCAGGCTCAGTGGCTCAGCCTGTAATCCCGCACCTTGGGAGGCTGAGGTGAGTGGATGGCCTGAGCCCGCGGGTTTGAGACCTGCCTGGCCACTTGGCGAGACCTCATCTCTACAATAAATCAAAAAATTAGCCAGGCATGGTAGCGCGCGCCTGTAGTTCCAACTACTCGGAAGGCTGAGGCGGAAGGAACGCCGGAGCCCAGCGGGTCGAGGCTGCGGTGGCCGGGAGCGGCCACTGCACTCCAGTCTGGGCGACAGAGTGAGACTCCATCTCAAAAAAAAAAAAGAAAGACAAAAAAATAACCAAGTGAGGAGGAGGAGAAAAAGGAACTCTTATACACTGTTGGTGGGAATGCAAACTAGTACAGCAACTATAAAGAACAGTATAGAGGTTCTTCAGGAAACCACAAATAGAATTCCCATGTGATCCAGCAATCCCACTGCTAGACATGTATCCACAAGAAAGAAAATTGGTGTACCAAAGAGACATCTGCACCACATGTTTACTGCAGATATTATGCTATGAAAGACATCATGTTAAGTAAAATATTCAGGAACAGAAAGCTAAATTCTGCATGTTCTCACTCATATGTGGAAGCTAAAATAATGTGGACCCCACAGAAGTAAAAAGTAGAACAGAGGATAGGAGAGGCTGGGAAGCGTAGAGGGAAGGTAGGAATAGGGAGAGGTTTGCTAAAAGTCACTCAATTATAGCTAGTTTGGAAGAATAAGTTCTACTGCTCTATAGCACTGTAAGATGACTGTGGTTAACAATAATACGTTATATAGTTTCAAATAGCTAGAAGGAGGATATTGAACATTCTCAACACAAAGAAATGTTTAAGATAGTGGATATGCCAGGCTCGGTGGCTCAGCCTGTCATCCCGCACCTTTGGGAGGCTGAGGTGAGTGGA